>NC_134273.1:80552901-80855182 GCF_031893055.1 Leptodactylus fuscus
AAACAATATTTGGTAAAATATGCAGGAACCCTGCAGAAGGTCTACAGACATGTCATCCAGCCAACCAAGATCACAGTTTGAGAGTCCCAAGGGGACTTCCCTAGCTGGGCTTTAATATTCAGTTCTCTCTCTCTATATCTACCTTCTATCGGACCACCCAGAGGGTCTTCACAAGGAAAGGGTCTACTTTTTTAGAAGCCTCTCTCTATAGCCAGTTTCTACTTAGCTGCCCATAAGGAGTTTGGAAGTAGAGCTCTACTACTGGAAACACTCAGTATATCTACTTTCTATTGGGTCCCCATATGGAATTTGCAAATATGGGGTTCATTATTGGGTACCTTCTCTGTCTAGCGTCTTTTGAGTTGCCGTTGAGTCTTTACAAGGATGTGGTTTACTTTTGGGCACCCTCTATGTCCATTGTCTATTGGGTCACTCAGAATGACTTCAGGAGAATGGGGTTTACTATTGAATACCTTCTTTATGTCTACTGGGCCACTCATAATACCTTCAAAAGCATGGGGTCTACCATGGGGTGTACCTTCTTTATGTCCTATGTCTACTGGATCACCTTATATATCTTCACAATCATAGAGTCTACTTTTAGGTCTATAAAACCAATGTCTACTGTCTATTGGGTCAACCAATGGAATTTTATGAGGACAGAGTCTTAGTATTTGTGCTGTCTCATGGGCTGCTCCTAGTGTCTTCACAAAGATATCATCTGCCAAACGTCCCTACGTCTAAGGAGTCTTCACAAGCATATAGTCTAATGAATCACCCATGGGCATATCAATGTTCTTCAATTTGGCTGATTTCAGAAAACTCCTTGGTCAACCAGTGTTGTGTTCACGAGCACCATAAGAGGACTCTAGAAAACTCAACTCAGAATGCCTAAGTCTTTATGTACATTGACATTCAAAAGGGTTTTCTGGGTTTTATTTATTTGAGTCTGGAAATACTTGTTTGCCTCATCAGTTTTGTCTCATGGCCCATATGCTATACATGTGCATTCGATTGAAGACAGACTGCAGATGGACAAGAAAGTTGCTTGCCTGAATAATCCCTTACTCGGGATTAAGATATGGTTCACTGTTTGTGCAATGACTTGCCATTTTGTAAGTCAGAGACTGTTAACTTAGTAATAACCTAACAAGTTAGAGACTGTGAACATAAAATAACCTTGTAAGTAAGAGACTTAACTTAGTATAACCTTGTGAGAGAGACTGTTACTTTAGTATAACTTCATAAGTAAGAGACTGGTAACTTAGTACAATGTCGCAAGTAAGAGGCTGTTAACTTAGTATAATCTTGTAAGAGAGACTGTTAATTTAATATAACCTTGTGAGAGAGACTATTATCTTAGTATACCTTCATAAGTAAAAAGACTGGTAACTTAGTATAACCTTGTAAGTCAGAGACTGTTCACTTAGTATAACCTAACAAGTTAGAGACTGTTAAAATAAAATAACCTTGTAAGAGAGACTTAACTTAATAACACCTTGTGAGAGACTGTTACTTTAGTATAACTTCTTAAGTAAAAGACTGGTAACTAAGTACAATGTCGTAAGTAAGAGACTGTTAACTTAATATAATCTTGTAAGAGAGACTGTTAACTTAATATCACCTTGTTACCTTAGTATACCTTCATAAGTAAAAGACTGGTAACTTAGTATAACCTTGTAGGTAAGAGACTGTTATCTTAGTATAACTTCATAAGTAAGAGACTGTTAACTTAGTATAAATTACAAATTGGCAGTAAGAATGAAACGAGTTAAAGTGAACTGGAGGTGGAAATCCTGTTCGTCTTGACTCCAGATATTTCATTTCAGCGTCAGCGACAGCTCATTTTGCCTGTCAGTCTGGGGTTTAATTAGCTCGGTGATACGGATACATTTACAGGTATTTGATTTACAGGTATTTAATGATTTAAATAATTCCGTTCTCCTGTAGAATTCCAATATTAATCAGCAGTTAAAATCCTGGATTTGTCGCGAGCCATATTACAAAGATCCTCGCGGATTTATAGCTTTGTAAGGCTGCTGTAATATACTATCTAGACTGATACCTCAGAATAACAGCTTTGTACAGATCAAAACCGTTCTCCTGGCTCCCCGTATCTATACTTCGATACGTCTACCTTACCCGGAGATGTATGAAGACTCCATGCGGTTGGGATAGGGTCTAAACTCAGCACAGGAAACCAATTAGGTGGTCTTAAAGGTGTTGGCTGGTTCAGACAAAAACATTTCCTGATACCCCAATTAGAACATTCTGAGTTAAAGGGGTTTAGAACTGGGAACAAATTGGGGAAGATGGCCCATAGTGGGTTGAGAAAATCGAAAGAACCGGTACTGATCTCACTGATTCCCCACCACTACTATTCTGACTCTGCTTGGGTCCCTGTTGGTCGCCCCATCCTAAGCCCCAAATCTACAGGAATTGAATTCTCAGCCCATGAATGGTTGAGTTGGGTAAGTTCTCTGGCTGGGCCCTGGCTAAGTGGGCATATCCTGTTAAAACAGGGGCTAGTGTGGGCCCAGGCAGGCGCTTAGTGTTAAAGCAGGGGCTAGTGTGGACCCAGGCAACATCGGAATAAGAGTAGCTGGGAATTGGTGAGGCAAGGTATATTTTTTTAATCCACTCACTCCAATTTTTTACTACTCTAAGCCCCTTTAATAGAACAACCATCAACGTCCCTACAAAGCACACCTATAAGATACATATGTAGCCCATTGATTTCAATGCGTATTATGTAATTCCTCATCTCCCCAGTGGGGGCACTGCAGGAAATTTGAATACTTGCTGTCAGGGTCTACAGCAGATTGCAGTTGATCACTGGTGGTTCATGTTGTGGGATACTCTGATCACCATATCATCAGGTACACGTTTTTGTCAATTTATCAGAAACCAATGACCTCACTGGTCTGAAGAAGGAGCGCATTGTAAACCCAACATGAGTTACGATATTCACGTTATTAAAAGGATTGTTACAGATTACAAAAATTAGAAAACAGCGCCACACCTGTCCACTGGTTGTACATGGTATTGCAGCTCAGGCCCGGTCACTACAGGAGGGCCTGATCTGTACTGCCAGACACAACCCATAGAAGGGTATGGCACTGTTTGTGGAAGAACGCGTCCAGTTTTTATTTTAGTTCATACACTACTATAGAACTAAAACTTCTCCTGTAATGGATGAGGGCCAGAATTTTTCTTGGCAAAATTAAACAAATTAAAAAAAAAAAAAAAAGACTTTAAAAAATGGATGTTTGACGGTTTCCCCGCTCCCCCCCCCCCCCCAAAAAAAAATATTTTTCCTGGAGCCATTTACAGTAAACTATTTGATCAAAGTTTCTGCTGCTAAATAAATACATCGCAACACGTTATCGATCCCGACCAAAACAATCGTCATCGAAGCAAGTAGACAAAAATATTTACAAAAACAATAATGCCAAATTCTTCACAGTTTATTGTTTAGCTTACGGTCAATCTGTTTATTTTCTTCCACGCAAACCGCACGACAGGAAAAAAAAAAATACAAGAGAATAAAATATTTGTGCGAGATTCTATAGGAAAAAAAATCAAAAAAATTCAACCGGGCTCCATATGTCTTTTGTTTCGCAGTCAATATCTTGCGCGCGAACAGCAGTAATACAGACACCGAGGAGCGAGGAAAACGCAGTAACATAAACACTTATGGCATGTGGCTCTGCACATATAAATATGCCCTTCTCTTTAGGCAGCCGCTTTCAATAACAAAAAACACGATATTGTATATTTAGATGGAATTTTCGGCTTTTATGCTTTCACGCTCTCGCGGCGATTGTTTAAGACGTTCCATTTAGCGAAGAAAAAAAATAAACAGAAAATATATTAAAAATGCAAAAGATATTTAAAAAAACAAAAATTCTGATCTCGTAAACTGAGGGTTGTGTACAGAGATTCCCCCCCCCCCCATTTTGCTATAGTTATTGCTACCTATGGAAAATCGCGACCGCCACTGGATCTACTCAACTGGCCTGGGAGGTTTCAGAAGTAGCAATAAGGCATCAACCTTGGAGATGGATCATCTGATCTGTACAAAATTCTTGTTTTTTGGCTGTTTTTTTTTTTTTTTTTTTTGGCTTCTTCTTTTTTATTTCTAGGTTAAGGGTCCATTCACATGGAGGAATTTGGCGCTGATTCTGGCGCAGAATCAGCATCAGAATCAGCACTGAAAAAAAAAAAGACTCCCATTGACTTCAGAGGGTTCTGTGCGGAAAACGGAACCTATTGAGAGGTTTTTTTTCCAGCACTAATTCTGATGTGGATTTCGCAACAGAATCAGCGCCAAATTCCTCCGTGTGAATGGACCCTCAACACTAGTGAATGGTTAGTATGACATTAACTATATTTTTGTCCTTTCATGGAAGCTACAATGAGAATCTGTTATTCCTCCTGGAAATTTCTGAATATATTACCACTGGCTTTGTCGAAGGGGCAAATAATAAAATACTGACACTGTCCAATTGGACGTAGCGATGGGCGAACCTCACCCCTCGCAAAGCTTGCTGTGTAAATTCATTTGCTTGGACTACAGGAGCAGAGTAAAGCCAATTATTATACTCTGGGGTCTCCCCAACCCCAACTGGAGGCCAGGGAAGGGGTGGAAAAATAAAAAATAAAAAATTTGCTCACCTTTCTTGGGCATGACCACACCATCCTCTGATATTCCGTTTTTCTTTCTCAGATGTTCACCATCTTCTTCGGTCCCTTGGTCACATGACAGACACGTGTGTCAATAGGTTTTGATGCTACAGGGTCATAATATACACTATCAAAGCGTAATGACATTGATACCCACACAAAGGTCTCAGAGGTGACCAAGTACCAAATAAAGGGTAGACATCCCAAGAAGAAGATCAGGATGCCGTAAAATGTCATGGGGAATTTTTTGAATAAAATAGAAGAAAGCAGAGATGGCCAAAGCTCTGAAGATTTGTCTTGGGTTCAGATGGTTTGGCCCAAAGATTTGTTTGTTGTCGCGAAGCAGAAGTGCTATCGTTGTATAGGTAGAGACCGGGGGGGGGGGAACCTAATAAACAGTTACACACACCTTTCCTTACCTCTCCTGGGCATCCTCATGGCATTCAGAGCTCCCTAAGGGTCTGTCCAACATCTTCAGGCCTCCAGGGTGAGGTCACAGGCCCCAAGGTCATCAAGGAGTCCTATGAATGGGCGTCAATGGTCATATGGGGTGAGACAATATCATGATTTAATACAAGTGCCATGACCATGACTGCTGAAGCCCAATCACAAGCCTTAGCAGGGACCACGGGGCTCATGGTGTTACCCAAGAGGCCGGAAGTAGATCACGAAGATGGGCCAGATACTGTGGGGATGCCCAGGAGAGGGGAGGTAAGGAGCCTATAATATATGTTATATCTATATATGTTTCTGCACCTCCCCTAGGTCCTCACTTATTATACTCTGGACTCCGAAGAGACTCTAGAATGTAATAATTTCACTTCCGATTTGCGGCTGACGAGCCCCCAAATGTGTCAACTTTGTGACAAATCCAAAAACTTTTTGAAAAATGTGGTTCGAAACGGTTCACTCATCTCTAGAAGAAAGAAATAGAGGCCATCTTAACGCCGGCACATGGCAGGGTCTAGACAAGGTTTCCCGCTATACCACGGTATTGTGTCCTACGACTTCTACATATCAGGTGACTGTCATTATATATTCACACCAGATAGCGAACCTTGGCCAAAGTATTTAACAGGATCTTAAATTGTGACACAAAAGCTAAATATAGGGAAGAAGTTGTTACAAGGATCAGTGCCTTCACTTTACTGCAAGTTCAATACACATTGCTGAGTGGGATTGAATCTTTATGGTTTTAATGGCACTATTTAGTGACTTTGACAGCAGGAAAATCAATTAAGTATACAATATCACACTGTCATTTCAATTCAACACAGATAAAATTAAGTTAAATTCTTCTTCACTCCTGTACAAAGTTGGAGACGAGACGCGATGGGATTAACTCTTTCCAGGCACCGGGTTATGACAGTTCACATAAAACAAAAAGTACAAAATGTGATATAAAACCCAAACCAATTAGCCGGGGACGGGCGGAAGGGACAAAGTCATCTCCAAGTCAGTCTTATGGACTCTGGGGGTATACGGAAAGTTCAAGGTGACTTATAACAGCACTGACTACGTTAGAGAGGATCGGGATCCTCAGGACGCGACGCTACTAAGTCGTCTTCTTCCTGATATCAAAATATTTGGTGGTAATGTAAAGGAGAATTCTAGACAAAACTGCTAATTGTTTAAAAAAAATTAATTATAGGTAAGAAATATCCATAATTTTTCTGGAAAATAAGTCTCACTTGGGGTCACGAATGGTAAGAATCCTTGTATTGGGACGCTGCTTTATGTGATCTTAAATATTAATATTGTGAGACACAAGAACACTTACATCAGTTTGTTTCAGAGCTGAAATCTCACTCTATCCTTTGTTCTCTCAATGCATGCACTCAGTTGGCTCTGATGATTTACATCCTGGTCCTCACAATAGACACAGTACAGTAATCTGGTGAAAAAAAACAACAGTCCTACTCTACTATAAGAGCTCAGCTAAGCAACTCTATAGATGCCATCAGAACTATGAATGCAGCTCTGGAGTAAAATACAGTATAAAAGAGTTTGTAAATCAGGATCAGTTCAGCACAGCACAGAAGATCAGTCTGTAGGATGTATGGAAAATGTATATATTCAGTGACTGTATCAGCAGACCAGTGAGTGCAGCTCTGGATTATAATACAGGATGTAACTCAGGATCAGTACAGGATAAGTAATGTAATGTATGTACACAGTGACTGTACCAGCAGAATAGTGAGCGCAGCTCTGGAGTATAATACAGGATAAGTAATGTAATGTATGTACACAGTGACTGCACCAGCAGAATAGTGAGCGCAGCTCTACAGTATAATACAGGATAAGTAATGTAATGTATGTACACAGTGACTGTACCAGCAGAATAGTGAGCGCAGCTCTGGAGTATAATACAGGATAAATAATGTAATGTGTGTATACAGTGACTGTACCAGCAGAATAGTGAGCGCAGCTCTGGAGTATAATACAGGGTAAGTAATGTAATGTATGTACACAGTGACTGCACCAGCAGAATAGTGAGCGCAGCTCCGGAGTATAATACAGGATAAGTAATGTAATGTATGTACACAGTGACTGCACCAGCAGAATAGTGAGTGCAGCTCTGGAGTATAATACAGGATAAGTAATGTAATGTATGTACACAGTGACTGTACCAGCAGAATAGTGAGCGCAGCTCTGGAGTATAATACAGGATAAATAATGTAATGTATGTATACAGTGACTGCACCAGCAGAATAGTGAGTGCAGCTCTGGAGTATAATACAGGATAAGTAATGTAATGTATGCACACAGTGACTGCACCAGCAGAATAGTGAGCACAGCTCTGGAGTATAATACAGGATAAGTAATGTAATGTATGTACACAGTGACAGTACCAGCAGAATAGTGAGCGCAGCTCTGGAGTATAATACAGGATAAGTAATGTAATGTATGTACACAGTGACTGCACCAGCAGAATAGTGAGCACAGCTCTGGAGTATAATACAGGATAAGTAATGTAATGTATGTACACAGTGACAGTACCAGCAGAATAGTGAGCGCAGCTCTGGAGTATAATACAGGATAAGTAATGTAATGTATGTACACAGTGACTGCACCAGCAGAATAGTGATCGCAGCTCTGGAGTAAAATACAGGATGTAACTCAGGAGCAAGCGTGTTGATATAGTCAGTAGGAATAGCCGTCAGCTGAAAGACAGCTAGTGAAGGTTTATAAACACCTTAACTATGGTGGATTCCAAACAAGTGACAAAATATACAGAAAAATCACAAAAGAATAGAATTTTTCCCGTGGCTTTTGCTCGACCGTATCATACCAAGAAGAAGAATATCAACAATTTGTTCCCGGTTTAACATGTAAACATTTTTTTCCTATTGTATAACCCGACATAATGTCAGGAATTATGATTCATACAAAGGTACGCACAGCCCACACTCACACTGTCGCCCCACGGATGTATATGTTAATATTTAAAAAGATTCATAAATTTTATATACTTGGATTAAAATCTGAATGCTAATTTGGGTGATCAGGACGGGGAAAACCTTCGAAAAATTTACACACATCAATCCATGAAAGGAGGCCGAGCCAGAAAAGGAGCCGCAAATAAATAAATAATAGTCCTATAAAAAAAAATAGAAAAAAAAACATTTGTACAAAGTCGAGATATGTAACGTTAGCAGCGCTGGAACTAAAACCTTGTAGGCAGCCGAGTATTAAATATACATAAAATGCAAATTCATTTGCAAAAGACAGAAACAACAGCACAATGTCATTTATTTTAATGTGACACCAACCTTTATTCTGTGTTACTGCCAAAAAAACACATTCATTAGATACAGCACCAATCTGCAACATGTAAATAAATTGCATTCATTTCAAAAGATTTCATGGGTCACCAGGGATAACTAAAAAGGCAATTATATAAAGCTGATGCGGTTTTCAGAAACAAATGACATTTTCTGCTTCTAGGGGCTGGGTAATTTTGCTCGAGCGGAATTAGGAATTCTTCTCTTTTTAGGAAAAGGCAAAGAAAGGATTGGAGCGCTCGCTTAGAAAATGCAAGGCTCACAATTTCTTGGAGTAAATTAGCAAAAACTGCACAATGTCTCCAGGTAGGGCGGATTCATGGTCCTTTGTAGGAAGTAGGGGTGAATGTGGGGGGGACGGAGGGGAGCAAAAATACCCCAGAAATTAAAATAAATGGTAATATCAGCTAGATCTCTATTGGCTATATATAAAGACTTAGGTTGATATTGGGCAATATGAACCGGGGGGTTTAGAGTCACGTATAGACCTGCAGGAACGATATGCGTGCTGCATAAAAATAAATAATAAATTAAAAAAAAAAAAAAGCAAAAACAAGGGTTTATACTTGCTTAAGGAGTAGGGTTGAGCGACTGGGATCGGGAAAGATCGGAATCCCGATCAGCAATCGAGCAAATCTCACGATCGGGCCACCATTTGGTAGAAATCCCAGTTTTCGTCTATATGCAAATGAGTTCTCTCACAGCACAGGGGGCGGGTCTCAACACTCATACAGCACTGGGGGTGTCCCCAATACTCTCCAGAGAACTCTCCAGCGCCGCCTCCATCTTCTTCAGGAACGGCCTCTCTGTGAGTCTTCTCCGGAGCTGGGTTTCAATCTTCCCGGCCTCGGGCCTAGCCGACTGCGCATGCCCGGGCCACAAGAAAATGGGCACTAATACAGTAAGGTGGTATAAGCGGCCATTTTTTGCTGTGAGAGAACTCATTCGCATAAAGATGAAAACCGGGATTTCTACCAAACGGCGGCGCGGAAAAGACATCTAAAGGTAGGAGAACAATAGCCTGTCTTAAGGCTATTCCTACGTGTGATCGAGAAAAAAAAATGTAATTTTAATGATGGAATCCTTTTAAAGAGAAACTTCTACCAACTCCATCTCTTTGGAGGCCAGCACAGTTAGAATATTTTCTCTAGCCCCCGCCACTCCTGAGCAATCGGTGCTGTTAGTTTCAGTATATAGTTTGCTAACTAACCTCTCTCCTGTCAGGTGGGCGGTCCTGGACTGGAGACACAGGGACCGCCCTCTTAACAGGAGAGAGCCTGATAAACTAATAGCACCAATTACTCAGGAATGGTGGGGTTAGAGAAAAACTTGGTGGATCATTATCTATTGAACGATGCAAAGAGCAGGAGTTGGTGGAGGTAATGAAAGGTCCTCTTTAAGAGATACACAGCTCTCTACAGAAAGGAACCCTTTAAGAGTTACTGATCCATTGCAGGCAGAGGATTCACGGTCTGGCTACAATAGCAATCTCCATGTCGAGGAAGAGGCAGAAGGAGCCGCGTCTTGGTGATACCTGTAAGAGAGCCCGAGGGCTCTGCAGCTTATCACAATGTTTAAGCGCCATTCAGAAGCCTGCAAAGTACATTACTGCAAGTAACAGCTCATGAAAAATACAGTGAAAAACTGCTAGTGGCAGAAACACTTAACTTCCTTGTTAGCAACCTCTCTCATGTGGCACTTTAACACCGAAAAGTTGTTTATTATGTTCCGTGCCAGGCAAAACTGATTAAATGGGGCTCTTAAGAATCAAAGCGTTATAAATTCATGGAAATACAGCGAGCAATAAATTCTGCGGAATTAAAAGCTTAGCGCGCTTCTATTAGTGATTTAGGGTGTTTGCATTGTTAATACTGATCTGTAGCAATGCTATTCTGCTAGAACAAGAGCGCCCGGCAATTTGTGCACCGGCGCAGCCCGTCAACGTGGCGAATTCTATCGCGTAGACCCGGGCGCCGGTACACAGGGAGAAGATTGCTTGTTTATTCATAAGAAACAAAAAGGAAACAGAGCGTCTCTAAGGATAATACATTGCAGGCTAATGTTGAAATTGAGGTTCTGAAATCCTGACTGTATTACAAAGGTATTAGAAAGGAACGGTGAGCGGAGGAACAATCAAAATATTAGGCAGAACTCCTGTAATCTGGTATTAATATGATATGGTGCCAGATTACCAAATGCTCTGGATTACTGGATGGAAACAGCGGCATAGTAAGTAAACCAGGGTCCCGCTATACCATGACTGACAGCCAGGGGCAAGAGCAGAGCGAGGAAAGATCAGGATTATGTTGTTCTCCATAATACTATAATATAGTAATACACACAGTGATGTCACAGTACAGGGATAATACACACAGTGATGTCACAGTACAGAGATAATACACACAATGATATCACAGTACAGGATAATACACACAGTGATGTCACAGTACAGGGATAATACACACAGTGATATCACAGTACAGAATAATACACACAGTGATGTCACAGTACAGGGATAATACACACAGTGATGTCACAGTACAGGGATAATACACACAGTGATGTCACAGTACAGAGATAATACACACAGTGATGTCACAGTACAGAGATAATACACACAGTGATGTCACAGTACAGGATAATACACACAGTGATGTCACAGTACAGAGATAATACACACAGTGATGTCACAGTACAGGATAATACACACAGTGATGTCACAGTACAGAGATAATACACACAGTGATGTCACAGTACAGGATAATACACACAGTGATGTCACAGTACAGGATAATACACACAGTGATGTCACAGTACAGGGATAATACACACAGTGATGTCACAGTACAGAGATAATACACACAGTGATGTCACAGTACAGAGATAATACACACAGTGATGTCACAGTACAGGGATAATACACACAGTGATGTCACAGTACAGGATAGTACACACAATGATATCACAGTACAGAGATAATACACACAGTGATGTCACAGTACAGAGATAATACACACAGTGATGTCACAGTACAGAGATAATACACAGTGATGTCACAGTACAGGATAATACACACAGTGATGTCACAGTACAGAGATAATACACACAGTGATGTCACAGTACAGGGATAATACACACTGTGATGTCACAGTACAGGGATAATACACACAGTGATGTCACAGTACAGGGATAATACACACAGTGATGTCACAGTACAGGATAATACACACAGTGATGTCACAGTACAGAGATAATACACACAGTGATGTCACAGTACAGGGATAATACACACAGTGATGTCACAGTACAGAGATAATACACAGTGATGTCACAGTACAGAGATAATACACACAGTGATGTCACAGTACAGGATAATACACACAGTGATGTCACAGTACAGGATAATACACACAGTAATGTCACAGTACAGAGATAATACACACAGTGATGTCACAGTACAGGATAATACACACAGTGATGTCACAGTACAGGATAATACACACAGTGATGTCACAGTACAGAGATAATACACACAGTGATGTCACCGTAGAGGGATAATACACACAGTGATGTCACAGTACAGGATAATACACACAGTGATGTCACAGTACAGAGATAATACACACAGTGATGTCACAGTAGAGGGATAATACACACAGTGATGTCACAGTACAGAAATAATACACACAGTGATGTCACAGTACAGGGATAATACACACAGTGATGTCACAGTACAAGATAATACACACAGTGATGTCACAGTAGAGGGATAATACACACAGTGATGTCACAGTACAGAGATAATACACACAGTGATGTCACAGTACAGGGATAATACACACAGTGATGTCAAAGTACAGAGATAATACACACAGTGATGTCACAGTACAGGGATAATACACACAGTGATGTCACAGTACAGAGATAATACACAGTGATGTCACAGTACAGAGATAATACACACAGTGATGTCACAGTACAGGATAATACACACAGTGATGTCACAGTACAGGATAATACACACAGTGATGTCACAGTACAGAGATAATACACACAGTGATGTCACAGTAGAGGGATAATACACACAGTGATGTCACAGTACAGGATAATACACACAGTGATGTCACAGTACAGGGATAATACGCACAGTGATGTCACAGTACAGGATAATACACACAGTGATGTCACAGTACAGGGATAATACACACAGTGATGTCACAGTACAGGATAATACACACAGTGATGTCACAGTACAGGGATAATACACACAGTGATGTCACAGTACAGGATAATACACACAGTGATGTCACAGTACAGGGATAATACACACAGTGATGTCACAGTACAGGATAATACACACAGTGATGTCACAGTACAGGGATAATACACACAGTGATGTCATAATACTGCACAATGATGTCACAGTATAGCCATAATGAACAATGTCAAAGTCCAAGATAATGCACGCAGTGATGTTAGAATAATAGGATAACACCTACAGTGATGTGACGGTACTGAGATAATACATACCATGTTATCATATGTCAGGTTATGTACATTAAAAAAATATAAATGTCTAAACTGTGAATACCAACCTTACAAGCTACTAATAAAACTGCCACTAGTGTGTATAGGAGAGGGAATTTCGGCTATAATGATGAGCACCATTTTTGCTGCCCTTGCCCCAAATGCCCCTCTCAGGTGCACAGTCCAGATTCTGGGACAGTCACATGATAAGCGGGATTATTGGAACATAGGATTTACAGGTGTTTCTTGTTGTACCCCCACTAATACGTGTTACTGTACCCTTACATTGTGAGCCCTACTGGTATTCTTGTTCGGCACTATCCCAGGGTTGCCGCACTCTTTTCGGGATGGACAATCACTCCTAGCAGCACCTCCCCCACATCCCAGGCAATATTTCCTCTCTGCGGTTTAGCCCATGACAAACTCTTCCCATAAAGTCGTCTGAGACGACCACATTCATTTATGCAAACCATTTTTTCCTCTTTTTTAATTAACTCGGAATGTTTTAATCGATATATTACTTCTCCGTCCTCCATGTTTTTGTAAGATTACATATTTCACCCCTTTCAGATGTTTAACAACTTCATCACGGACGGCCAAAATGTTCAGATTCATTCCCCTAAAAGAGCAAATTTTATCATAAAATTTTTACTGGACATCACCAGATTGTAACGACGCGGTCATGAAGAAAAAGAGAAGCTGTGACAGTGCGGTCACCTTAGTCCGCCAGGTGTATGACGGGATTAGGGCGCGACTACGTGATCGATAGTTTAACAGACATCAAGTTGGGCCATTAATATGGAGGCAAAAAGGGCAACTCCATCTATAATTCAGTCAATTGACTTACCCATAATCCTCTGCCTGTTAAAGGGAGTCTGTCACCAGAGCCCAGCACATCTCCCCAGCCCCAAAGGTAGCTAGTAGAGATGAGCGAACACTGTTCGGATAAGCCGTTCCGAACAGCACGCTCCCATAGAAATGAATGGAAGCAGCCGGCACGGCGACCGGCCGCCGGCAAAGTGTACGTGCCAGGTGCTTCCATTCATTTCTATGGGAGCGTGCTGTTCGGAACGGCTGATCCGAACAGTGTTCGCTCATCTCTAGTAGCTAGAGATTGATCCAGGTGACCTGAATCGGAATGAAAAAATCATACTTTTTTGGATTTCTAGTCCAACCACAGAGTCATTGGTAACAAAGGACTGGTAGGAAATATCTTCAGGATTGGGGGGGCCAAGTTGGCAAAGGCTGAATCATACAGGTCTATGGGAACAAACAATCCTCTGTCCCAAGTGAAAGAAAGCCTAATACATCTCTGCCAACACTGATGGGCGCAGGGTGCCCACATGATCTTTAATATTCAGAAATTCTCATTATTATTTATTCTGTATTGTACATTTAGTAGGCCAAGCAGAAAAATACAGGGGGGTCGTATATACAGCTTATTCCAAAATAACACCAAAGATTATTTCCATAATTCCAATTCCACTAGCACCATTCTGACACAAGTGATGGTTCTTCATGATGGATGGTAAATGGATAGCGGGTTTCCAAATAACAATGCACCTCTATCGGGATCAATCAGAACAGGGTCATACAATGGCCAAATAACCACCAACAACGCAAGTCAAAAAGTCCCATAGTGAATACTGGAGCCGAGAGTGAACAAAACATGTAGATAATCCATATACAACTTCCATATAATACAACAATAATGGACGTCCATGAAAGTGAATGGTCAGACTAAGCAGAGGGTTTGTCATTACAGTAAGAATGTTCTTCCACAAGATTATACCCCAAGTAAATGCAACAACTACTGCACTGCCTGTATACAGAGATGAATATAGGAACATAGATAGATCGATAGATCAATATTATATACATGTGTATATAAAGTGTATAATATGTATGTATTGTGAGACAGACGGAGAGATATAGATAAAGAGAAAGAGATAATATATACAACAATCGATAGATGATAAATAGATAGATAGATAGATAGATAGATAGATAGGGGAGAGATAGATAGGGGAGAGATAGATAGATAGATAGATAGATAGATAGATAGATAGATAGATAGATGGATAGAATCAGTTCAGAGTCACATTTCATTCTTAAGGGGTCCAAAAAAATAAAATTCCATCATCTTACATTTTTTTTTGGGTTCTATACAAAAACTGTCAACAACTATTGCAGAAAATGACATTACTATGGTTCGGTTTTGAAATACATTTTTTCAACGGACATTAGGAAAAAAGTATCATGACACATTTTTCCACCCAATGACTTCAGGTTTTGTTTTGTCTTGTGTTTTTCTCTTTTTTATGTGATAAAAAACAGATTGAGCAACTGATATAAAATCATATCATTTCAGTCTGGAGATGTAGGAAACAACAACAACAACAAAAAAAGTAAATTATGAACTTGGCTGAACCCAGTTAAGTCTAGACAGACGAAAACATAGATAGACAGATAAATACATAGATAGTTGGATGGATAGAGATAGATAGATAGATAGATAGATAGATAGATAGATAGATAGATAGATAGTATCCATGGAATGGTCACATAAAATACTATCTATTGATCGATCTACAGCACCCCTTCCTCTATTATTGATCTGTCTATCTCTCCCCATTATCTATATCTTCCCATACCTCACCTCCTATCTATCTATCTGGGAAAGACAGACATGTAAATAATAGAGGGAGGTGCGATAGATAGATAAATAGATAGATAGATAGATAGATCTGAGGTGTGGGAAGATTTAGATAATGGGAAGAGATAGACAGATCAATAATAGAGAAGCGGGTGCTGTAGATCGATCAATAGATAGTATTTTATGTGACCATTCCATGGATGCTATACATAGATAGAAATAGATAGTAAACAATACAATGACAGAGAGGCAGAAAAAAAACATACAGCCAATTAGATAACTGATGGTAAATAGAGTATATAGATACAGATGATAGAAAGATGATTAGATGGATAGATGAACAGACAGAGGGACAGAAAAACAGATGGATAATTAGACAGACAGATGATAGATTATATAGATACACATGATGAAAAGACGATTAGATAGTTAGACAGGCAGACAAGATGCAAGTGAAACAGACACATAATAAAATGGATAGATAGATAGATGATAAATGGAGGATTAGATAGGTAGCTAGATAGATAGATAGTAATAGATAGATAAATAGGAGATAGATAGATAGATAGATAGATAGATGATTAGATAGATAATTAGATAGATAGATAGATAGATAGATAGATAGATGACTAGATAGATATGAGATATATAGATATATTATAGATAGATAGAACATAGATAGATAGATAGATAGATAGATAGATAGGAGATAGATAGATAGATAGATAGATAGATGATTAGATAGATAATTAGATAGATAGATGACTAGATAGATAGATATGAGATAGATAGATAGATATTATAGATAGATAGAACATAGATAGATAGATAGATAGATAGATAGATAGATAGATAGATAGATAGATAGAGATAGATTATAGATAGATAGATGATTAGATAGATAATTAGATAGATAGACTAGATAGATAGATATGAGATAGATAGATAGATAGATTATAGATAGATAGAACATAGATAGATAGATAGATAGATAGATAGATAGATAGATAGAGATTATAGATAGATAGATGATTAGATAGATAATTAGATAGATAGATAGATGACTAGATAGATAGATATGAGATAGATAGATAGATAGATAGATAGATAGATAGATAGATAGATAGATGGATAGGGAGATAGATAGATAGATAGATTATAGATAGATAATTAGATAAATAGATAGATAATAGATAGATAGAACATAGATAGAGATAGATTATAGATAGATAGATAATTAGATAGATAATTAGATAGATAGACTAGATAGATAGATATGAGATAGATAGATAGATTATAGATAGATAGAACATAGATAGATAGATATAGATTATAGATAGATAGATATAGATTATAGATAGATAGATAGATAGATAGATAGATAGATAGATGATTAGATAGATAATTAGATAGATAGATAGACTAGATAGATAGATATGAGATAGATGATAGATAGATAGATAGATAGATAGATAGATAGATAGATAGATAGATAGGTAGGAGATAGATAGATAGATAGATAGATAGATAGATAGATAGATAGATAGATGATTAGATAGATAATTAGATAGATAGATAGACTAGATAGATAGATATGAGATAGATGATAGATAGATAGATAGATAGATAGATAGGAGATAGATAGATAGATAGATAGATAGATAGATAGATAGATAGGAGATAGATAGATAGATAGATAGATAGATAGGAGATAGATAGATAGATAGATAGATAGATAGATAATAGATAGATAATTAGATATGTAACAGATCGACAAATAAAAAGATAGATAAAGATATAGATGGATAGAAAAAAAAATCTATAACACGCAGGGTTAAGAAGTGACACTATGGAGCGGCGATCACATTTAGATTCAATTAGCCATGTTGTGTTCTTACAAGGTCAGGGGGGGCAGTAATGAGCGCTGACATCACATGGCACTGCTGTGACTGGCTGACGCTGACATCACGGTTGCCATGGTGTTTAAAGAACTGTTAATTTTTGAACAGGGCGATTATGAGTCTGGAGATGAGCATCAGGCGGTGACACTCCGATACAACAGCACGGCTAGGCGCTACTCTCTTCAGGAATGTCTGTCTCATGGCACGTTAGCACCCGGGGGCCATTTCCATGGCGCTGCTTACAAGGCGATGAGGCGAGCGTGCATTGCTTGTAGAACACAAACCTTATTAATACCGCCATAAAGACGTTCTCTACGCTAGTACATCTAGTACACAGTGCTAGGAATTAATGAATGCTCAGTGTTTCATCTCACAAGGAGAGGAGCCAACACTGGAATAGGAACGTAGGAGGGTCCTCCGCCTTGGTGGTACCCATAGGAGAAGGACCAAGGTAGACAAACCTTCAGCCACTCCCATGAGATATGGGTGACATTATACAACACTGTATGGAAGGTGCAATCTGCCATGGCATGCCAGTACCAAGGAAGTGTAACCATGATGGAGTGACCATGTGAACCTCCGAGATTCTGGTGTGGCAAGAATAACAAGACTGAGATATGGAACCAGTTACAATCCTTTACAATTGAGATCAGTCTTGGTCTGACCACTGACACCTCCAAGATCCTGGTCAAAATATCAAACGCGTTGGTCGAGTGATCTCTACTGATCACAATTTTGTGACCTATCACTATGTATTGTGGACAGAAGTCTGTAGATATCACAACCCTAGAAACTATACATGGATGGTGGAAACTATGTATCCTTATACACGTTTAGCCAAATTCTTCATATAGACATTTTATGGGACTAATTTGATCCCATCACATTAACTAATTATATAGATTGTCCAGGATTTGAAAAACAAGATTGCTTTGGGCCAAAACCAGCACCATAGATGTCAACAGATTGTCTGCAGTATTGGCAGCTCAGCCATATTCACTTCAAAGGAGTTGAATTGCCATGCCAGACACAAGCCATGGACAGGGGGCAGCTATGTGTTCCTAATCTTGCACAACCCATTTAAAACGGTATTCCCATGTCATATGGTGAAGGGATATGTCTAGAATATGCCACCATTTTATATTGGGGGTCTGTACTTTAAGGCATTGCGCTACAGTCCCCTTTTCAGCTTGAGCAACCAAACCCACCGACTTCAATGGAACCAAGGTTGAGCATTTTTCAGCTGTGTATAGCATTCCCATAAAGTGATGTGCTAACTCTGGTTTCTGGCCAGAGCTATACTGGCTGACCTAGATGTATACAGAAAAAATGGATGTGTACAGGTACCCAACTCGAGAACCCAGCCCTGCAGATAGATAGGTTAGGGTCATCTGAAATAAATTGTCTTTTCCCCTTGCAAATGTCTTTCTCCAATACCAAAATATTGCTGGTTTTTTTTCAATATGCTAAGAAGTTCTTTGGAGCAATGAGGCTGTGAGGACAAAGGGGTGAGTGGCAATACATTCATTGCTCCAAGGAACTTGGCAATAAAGGAGTGGAAACCACCATTTGATTTAGGTGACCCTAACCCATCTGTCTGCAAGGCTGGGACATGATGTTAAAGAGGACCTGTACTGCTACAAATGCGGTTTTATATACCACTAGAAAGCCAACAGTGCACTGAATTCACCGCACTGCCACCTTTCCTGTTATGTGTCCCCGGGCTGGAGATATCAGTGCCGTTAATTTCAGTACCGATCTCTGCCCACTGTCAGAAGGGCATTCCTGACAGTCAAGCTGGGCTGTGAGGAACATCCCCCCTGCCCAAAAGTACTCGTCCATAGCCCTGTACAATCAGAGAAGGCCGCGTTCCTTACCGCCCAGTGATGACCCCCCCTCCAGTATAATTCTATGGACAAGTACTGTCAGGAGGGGCGTTCCTCACAGCCCGGCTAGACTGTCAGAAATGCCCTTCTGACAGTGGGCAGACATCGGTGCCGTTATATCTCCAGCCCAGGGGCACATAATGGGAAAGCCGAGAGTGTGTTGAATTCAGCGCCCTGTTGACTTTCTGGCGGTATATAAAACCGCATCTGCAGGAGGACATGAAAGGTCCTCTTTAAGATCTGACAAGACTAATAAAAGGGAAAGGGTTGAACTTTTTGAAAACTGGAAAGGAAATCTGCAGCCTCAGCGGCGTATATCTAAAACCTGCCCCATTCATATCCAAAAACACCCAAAAAGATGAGCGCCAGCTGAAGACAATGACAATAAGAATAGATTTACCTGATAGAAGTAGCTGGCTCTGCAAAGCAATCTTCACTCACAACCAACCAAAAAGGGTCACTCTCTTTACCCTGGAGACAAAAAGACAAAAAAAAAAAAAAAAAAAAGAGAAGACATGAATTGAGCAGAAATACACGAGGAGTGCAGGCGGGCACGTCGGCGGCATTGTCATTGGCATCACATTGGGCATGAGCAAACATAAGTAAATAAAATAATGAAAACAAACACAAATGAATCCAATTGTGCCTAATGGTGAATGACACGCAGAGAGTTAATAAAAACAATATGTCACCGGACAGTTGCTTATTAGAGATGAGCGAACAGTGTTCTATCGAACTCATGTTCGATCGGATATTAGGCTGTTCGGCATGTTCGAATCGAATCGAACACCGCGTGGTAAAGTGCGCCATTACTCGATTCCCCTCCCACCTTCCCTGGCGCCTTTTTTGCTCCAATAACAGCGCAGGGTAGGTGGGACAGGAACTACGACACCGGTGACGTTGAAAAAAGTAGGCAAAACCCATTGGCTGCCGAAAACATGTGACCTCTAATTTAAAAGAACAGCGCCGCCCAGCTTCGCGTCATTCTGAGCTTGCAATTCACCGAGGACGGAGGTTTCCGTCCAGTTAGCTAGGGGTTAGATTCTGGGTAGGCAGGGACAGGCTAGGATAGGAAGGAGAAGACAACCAACAGCTCTTATAAGAGCTAAATTCCAGGGAGAAGCTTGTCAGTGTAACGTGGCACTGACGGGCTCAATCGCCGCAACCCAGCTTTCCCAGGATCCTGAATGGAATACACTGTCAGTGTATTCCCGTATACCCGATATATACCCCCGATACCCGTTCCAACGGTGTGCCCCCCCACCTTCACCCCAGAAATACCCTGCAAGTCCCCTAGCAATAGAATTGGGGCTATATACACCCACTATTTTTGCTACTGCCATATAGTGCCATTGTCTCACTGGGAATTCAAAGAATATATTGGGCTTACATATAACTTCAATTCCAGGGAGAAGCTTGTCAGTGTAACGTGGCACTGACGGGCTCAATCGCCGCAACCCAGCTTTCCCAGGATCCTGAATGGAACACACTGACAGTGTATTCCCGTATACCCCATATATACACCCCAAATCCCCGTTCCAACGGTGTGCCCCCCCACCTTCACCTCAGAAATACCCTGCAAGTCCCCTAGCAATAGAATTGGGGCTATATACACCCACAATTTTTGCTACTGGTATACAGTGCCATTGTCTCACTGGGAATTCAAAGAATATATGGGGGTTATGTGCACCCACAATTTTTAATACTGCTATACAGTGCCATTGTCTGACTGGGAATTCAAAGAATATATGGGGGTTATGTGCACCCACAATTTTTAATACTGGTATATAGTGCCATTGTCTGACTGGGAATTCAAAGAATATATGGGGGTTACGTGCACCCACAATTTTTAATACTGCTATACAGTGCCATTGTCTGACTGGGAATTCAAAGAATATATGGGGGTTATGTGCACCCACAATTTTTACTACTGGTATACAGTGCCATTGTCTGACTGGGAATTCAAAGAATATATTGGGGTGACGTGCACCCACAATTTTTGCTACTGCTATACAGTTCCATTGTCTCACTGGGAATTCAAAGAATATATGGGGGTTATGTGCACCCACAATTTTTAATACTGGTATACAGTGCCATTGTCTGACTGGGAATTCAAAGAATATATGGGGGTTATGTGCACCCACAATTTTTAATACTGGTATACAGTGCCATTGTCTGACTGGGAATTCAAAGAATATATGGGGGTTATGTGCACCCACAATTTTTAATACTGGTATACAGTGCCATTGTCTGACTGGGAATTCAAAGAATATATGGGGGTTACGTGCACCCACAATTTTTAATACTGCTATACAGTGCCATTGTCTGACTGGGAATTCAAAGAATATATGGGGGTTACGTGCACCCACAATTTTTAATACTGGTATACAGTGCCATTGTCTGACTGGGAATTCAAAGAATATATGGGGGTTATGTGCACCCACAATTTTTAATACTGGTATACAGTGCCATTGTCTGACTGGGAATTCAAAGAATATATGGGGGTTATGTGCACCCACAATTTTTAATACTGGTATACAGTGCCATTGTCTGACTGGGAATTCAAAGAATATATGGGGGTTATGTGCACCCACAATTTTTACTACTGGTATACAGTGCCATTGTCTAACTGGGAATTCAAAGAATATATTGGGGTGACGTGCACCCACAATTTTTGCTACTGCTATACAGTTCCATTGTCTCACTGGGAATTCAAAGAATATATGGGGGTTATGTGCACCCACAATTTTTAATACTGGTATACAGTGCCATTGTCTGACTGGGAATTCAAAGAATATATGGGGGTTATGTGCACCCACAATTTTTAATACTGGTATACAGTGCCATTGTCTGACTGGGAATTCAAAGAATATATGGGGGTTATGTGCACCCACAATTTTTACTACTGGTATACAGTGCCATTGTCTAACTGGGAATTCAAAGAATATATTGGGGTGACGTGCACCCACAATTTTTGCTACTGCTATACAGTTCCATTGTCTCACTGGGAATTCAAAGAATATATGGGGGTTATGTGCACCCACAATTTTTAATACTGGTATACAGTGCCATTGTCTGACTGGGAATTCAAAGAATATATGGGGGTTATGTGCACCCACAATTTTTACTACTGGTATACAGTGCCATTGTCTGACTGGGAATTCAAAGAATATATGGGGGTTATGTGCACCCACAATTTTTAATACTGGTATACAGTGCCATTGTCTGACTGGGAATTCAAAGAATATATGGGGGTTACGTGCACCCACAATTTTTAATACTGCTATACAGTGCCATTGTCTGACTGGGAATTCAAAGAATATATGGGGGTTACGTGCACCCACAATTTTTAATACTGGTATACAGTGCCATTGTCTGACTGGGAATTCAAAGAATATATGGGGGTTATGTGCACCCACAATTTTTAATACTGGTATACAGTGCCATTGTCTGACTGGGAATTCAAAGAATATATGGGGGTTATGTGCACCCACAATTTTTACTACTGGTATACAGTGCCATTGTCTAACTGGGAATTCAAAGAATATATTGGGGTGACGTGCACCCACAATTTTTGCTACTGCTATACAGTTCCATTGTCTGACTGGGAATTCAAAGAATATATGGGGGTTATGTGCACCCACAATTTTTACTACTGGTATACAGTGCCATTGTCTGACTGGGAATTCAAAGAATATATGGGGGTTATGTGCACCCACAATTTTTACTACTGGTATACAGTGCCATTGTCTAACTGGGAATTCAAAGAATATATTGGGGTGACGTGCACCCACAATTTTTGCTACTGCTATACAGTTCCATTGTCTGACTGGGAATTCAAAGAATATATGGGGGTTATGTGCACCCACAATTTTTACTACTGGTATACAGTGCCATTGTCTGACTGGGAATTCAAAGAATATATGGGGGTTATGTGCACCCACAATTTTTAATACTGGTATACAGTGCCATTGTCTGACTGGGAATTCAAAGAATATATGGGGGTTACGTGCACCCACAATTTTTAATACTGCTATACAGTGCCATTGTCTGACTGGGAATTCAAAGAATATATGGGGGTTACGTGCACCCACAATTTTTAATACTGGTATACAGTGCCATTGTCTGACTGGGAATTCAAAGAATATATGGGGGTTATGTGCACCCACAATTTTTAATACTGGTATACAGTGCCATTGTCTGACTGGGAATTCAAAGAATATATGGGGGTTATGTGCACCCACAATTTTTACTACTGGTATACAGTGCCATTGTCTAACTGGGAATTCAAAGAATATATTGGGGTGACGTGCACCCACAATTTTTGCTACTGCTATACAGTTCCATTGTCTCACTGGGAATTCAAAGAATATATGGGGGTTATGTGCACCCACAATTTTTAATACTGGTATACAGTGCCATTGTCTGACTGGGAATTCAAAGAATATATGGGGGTTATGTGCACCCACAATTTTTAATACTGGTATACAGTGCCATTGTCTGACTGGGAATTCAAAGAATATATGGGGGTTATGTGCACCCACAATTTTTACTACTGGTATACAGTGCCATTGTCTAACTGGGAATTCAAAGAATATATTGGGGTGACGTGCACCCACAATTTTTGCTACTGCTATACAGTTCCATTGTCTCACTGGGAATTCAAAGAATATATGGGGGTTATGTGCACCCACAATTTTTAATACTGGTATACAGTGCCATTGTCTGACTGGGAATTCAAAGAATATATGGGGGTTATGTGCACCCACAATTTTTAATACTGGTATACAGTGCCATTGTCTGACTGGGAATTCAAAGAATATATGGGGGTTATGTGCACCCACAATTTTTACTACTGGTATACAGTGCCATTGTCTAACTGGGAATTCAAAGAATATATTGGGGTGACGTGCACCCACAATTTTTGCTACTGCTATACAGTTCCATTGTCTCACTGGGAATTCAAAGAATATATGGGGGTTATGTGCACCCACAATTTTTAATACTGGTATACAGTGCCATTGTCTGACTGGGAATTCAAAGAATATATGGGGGTTATGTGCACCCACAATTTTTACTACTGGTATACAGTGCCATTGTCTGACTGGGAATTCAAAGAATATATGGGGGTTATGTGCACCCACAATTTTTAATACTGGTATACAGTGCCATTGTCTGACTGGGAATTCAAAGAATATATGGGGGTTACGTGCACCCACAATTTTTAATACTGCTATACAGTGCCATTGTCTGACTGGGAATTCAAAGAATATATGGGGGTTACGTGCACCCACAATTTTTAATACTGGTATACAGTGCCATTGTCTGACTGGGAATTCAAAGAATATATGGGGGTTATGTGCACCCACAATTTTTAATACTGGTATACAGTGCCATTGTCTGACTGGGAATTCAAAGAATATATGGGGGTTATGTGCACCCACAATTTTTACTACTGGTATACAGTGCCATTGTCTAACTGGGAATTCAAAGAATATATTGGGGTGACGTGCACCCACAATTTTTGCTACTGCTATACAGTTCCATTGTCTGACTGGGAATTCAAAGAATATATGGGGGTTATGTGCACCCACAATTTTTACTACTGGTATACAGTGCCATTGTCTGACTGGGAATTCAAAGAATATATGGGGGTTATGTGCACCCACAATTTTTAATACTGGTATACAGTGCCATTGTCTGACTGGGAATTCAAAGAATATATGGGGGTTACGTGCACCCACAATTTTTAATACTGCTATACAGTGCCATTGTCTGACTGGGAATTCAAAGAATATATGGGGGTTACGTGCACCCACAATTTTTAATACTGGTATACAGTGCCATTGTCTGACTGGGAATTCAAAGAATATATGGGGGTTATGTGCACCCACAATTTTTAATACTGGTATACAGTGCCATTGTCTGACTGGGAATTCAAAGAATATATGGGGGTTATGTGCACCCACAATTTTTAATACTGGTATACAGTGCCATTGTCTGACTGGGAATTCAAAGAATATATGGGGGTTATGTGCACCCACAATTTTTAATACTGGTATACAGTGCCATTGTCTGACTGGGAATTCAAAGAATATATGGGGGTTATGTGCACCCACAATTTTTACTACTGGTATACAGTGCCATTGTCTAACTGGGAATTCAAAGAATATATTGGGGTGACGTGCACCCACAATTTTTGCTACTGCTATACAGTTCCATTGTCTGACTGGGAATTCAAAGAATATATGGGGGTTATGTGCACCCACAATTTTTACTACTGGTATACAGTGCCATTGTCTGACTGGGAATTCAAAGAATATATGGGGGTTATGTGCACCCACAATTTTTAATACTGGTATACAGTGCCATTGTCTGACTGGGAATTCAAAGAATATATGGGGGTTACGTGCACCCACAATTTTTAATACTGCTATACAGTGCCATTGTCTGACTGGGAATTCAAAGAATATATGGGGGTTACGTGCACCCACAATTTTTAATACTGGTATACAGTGCCATTGTCTGACTGGGAATTCAAAGAATATATGGGGGTTATGTGCACCCACAATTTTTAATACTGGTATACAGTGCCATTGTCTGACTGGGAATTCAAAGAATATATGGGGGTTATGTGCACCCACAATTTTTAATACTGGTATACAGTGCCATTGTCTGACTGGGAATTCAAAGAATATATGGGGGTTATGTGCACCCACAATTTTTACTACTGGTATACAGTGCCATTGTCTAACTGGGAATTCAAAGAATATATTGGGGTGACGTGCACCCACAATTTTTGCTACTGCTATACAGTTCCATTGTCTGACTGGGAATTCAAAGAATATATGGGGGTTATGTGCACCCACAATTTTTACTACTGGTATACAGTGCCATTGTCTGACTGGGAATTCAAAGAATATATGGGGGTTATGTGCACCCACAATTTTTAATACTGGTATACAGTGCCATTGTCTGACTGGGAATTCAAAGAATATATGGGGGTTATGTGCACCCACAATTTTTAATACTGGTATATAGTGCCATTGTCTGACTGGGAATTCAAAGAATATATGGGGGTTACGTGCACCCACAATTTTTAATACTGCTATACAGTGCCATTGTCTGAGTGGGAATTCAAAGAATATATGGGGGTTATGTGCACCCACAATTTTTAATACTGGTATATAGTGCCATTGTCTGACTGGGAATTCAAAGAATATATGGGGGTTATGTGCACCCACAATTTTTAATACTGGTATACAGTGCCATTGTCTCACTGGGAATTCCACAAATAATTTGGGGATTCATTCACCCTACATCTCAGGCTCTTGCCATATTCACCCAGGTTGTCAGTGCTGCACCAGCTCGTTCCCAGACAGCTCGGCCCGAAAAACGCGTTACCTATATAGAGGATTTGGACAATGAAGACAACATGTTCTAAATCTAATGTCTGCACCTTCTCCAGAATTAAAATAAAGGCAGCGTTTAACTTTCAAATAGCACTGCACAAAGGAAGAGCTTATCAGCTTGTCTCATGACATGCTACTGAAAAGTTTCATTTGTGTATCTTAATGTAAATATAGTTGTATAAGCTTTTTGGGTTTTAGGCACTGCCAAGTTATTTATTACCACCCACTCCCTTATAATGATGATGACGCCAAAGTCACTGTGGGTGTTCAGAGCTCACAGCTTTGGGTGACATTTGTCTTGCTCTCTGTCGGTACCAGCTGTCTTTTTGGATACCGTAAAGTTATGTTGACTTTATTAACAGCTATAGAAGCTTTAGCCAGGTTGTGACGGTGTGTAACCCTAACAACACTAAGTGGGATACACATTAATAGTCAGTCTATGTACGCTAAACGTATCACTGAAGTAATTTTTTTTCCCTCTCCCCTAATATAAGAAAGGAACAGACATTAGACCTAGACCGGGGTTCGAGGCTTGAAAAAATCCAGTATTATTTGTTCTTCATGATGTGAAATATGTGTTGAAAAGCAACCCAAGATGAAGTCAGCCATGTGTGCCAGTGTGTTACTTGGCATGCCTTTGCTGGCCCCAACTGTAAGGGTCACTCTCCATTTCCTCCATTTTCCACTCCCCTTCACACCATTTGTGGTGAAGCAATGGGATGCACTGAAGTGCACCCTCTAGCCTCGTGTGGGATAGGGACATCAGATGCCACTCCAACCCCCTCGTCTTCCTCCGCCAGCCAACGGTGCGAAGATGAGAGGAGTGTGCTCTGAATGTTTTCTGCCTAGCAGAGGCTAGTTCTCACTTACGAAAATGGCCCCACTTTGACCTGTATATCAGGCACAATGGTGTAGGTTTCAAAGAAACATGGCACCAACAAGTTGGAAAACGTGGGCCATGCGTGGACCGTGTTTGAGTCTGGCAAGCTCCAGATCTGCTACCAGGTTCCAGCCATTATCACAGGCGCAAAAATGCCAGGCCCCAGGTGTAGCAGGGAAAAAAAAATGCCATCTCAGCCAGGATGGCATCCCTGACCTCGGAGGCACTGTGCTGTCTGTCCCCCAAGCTGATCAGTTTCAGCACGGCCTACTGACATCTCCCCATGCCAGTGTTACAGTGTTTTCCGCTAGTAGCTGGGGTGGAGGTTGCAGCTTCGTAGGGTTTCAGTCTACTCCTGCCATGAATTTTGGCCTGGGAGAGGAGATAGGCCACCCCAGTTTGCACCCGGGGAACAGACTCCACCACATTCACCCTGCCTGTCATTAAAGATAAGCACTGCAGCATCCCTGACCACAGGCGCTTGTCCATGTGTCGGTGGTCAAGTGGACCTTGCAGCAAAGCGCAGAGCTCTGGGCCCGACTGATGTTATGGGACACATGCAGGCGCAAGGCAGAGACAGCACACCAAGAGAAGTAGTAACGGCTAGGCCCAGCATAGGGAGGTGCCCCAGCTGCCATCTGCTGACGGAAGGCCTGGGTCTCCAGAAGCATAAACAAACACCAACATCTCCAGGGCCAGCAGTTTATCGATGAGGCTGTTACAGGCTTGGGCATGGGGGTGGGTTGTATTGTACTTCTGCCTGCAATGAAAAGCTTGGGAAATGTGGAGTGGCTGGGAAGAGGCGCATGATGGTGCAGGCCAAAAGGGCGCATGAGGGTGAACTCCCCAATGTGTCAGAGATAGGTGTGTAGGTGTCCTTGCATCATATACTTGCACCATATTTGGCTTTGGAAGTTAATTTTGTGCCAAAAAGTGGTTAAGACAGCGATCCCTCAGCTACTCCCGTTACACTGTCTATTGAAGTTACCATCTGTGGAAGTGGACCACCATTTCTAAGATCCCAAAGGAAGCAGGCAAGAGATGTGCAGTTCAGAAAAAAAGATGAGAAAATAAGTTTAGGCTGTAGAGCACAGAGGGATCGGAGAGGACAGAGCTGGTGTCGGCCAGGTATTCCCACAACATGCGCCTATACTTGTCCCTCCTGGTGACACTAGGCCCCTGAGTGGCAGTAATTTGTCCAGGGGGGCCATTAACGTGTTCCAGACCTAGGAATAAGTCTTCCAACAGGGTAGAGTTTTGCATGCCTTTGCTTCTACCCACTGTTTTTGCTGCTTAGCTTCCCTCCACATCTACTCTGCTTTCACCCCTAAACATCACCCCAGTTTATGCCTTTGCTTCTACCCAGGTTTTTTGTTGATTTAGCTTCCCTCTACATCTACACTGCTTTAGCCCCTAGACATCACCCCTGTCCATGTGGGGTCGGTGGCCTCGTCATCCACCAACTCCTCTTCCAATTGCGCACTGCCCCCTTACTGCAAACCGCACATGACCACAGCTTGCCTTGATGGCAACTGTGTCTCATGATCCCCACTTAGGTCCAGACAAGTCGGTGGCGGGTCCAAAACCCCAAAATTGGAAGGAAATGGCAGATGCTGCAGTATTTCTAACACCTGTTCCTGGTGCTCGGGCCTGGTCTGTGTTGTACCCTGCACCCTGCTTAACGCATCTGCCATATCCGAAGTTGTGCTGAGCGCATGCTAATGTTTCGTGTCCAGTGCAATGGATGGGATGGGATTTCACATAAGTCTGCCACCCATGGCCACTCATGGTTGAGCAACTGAGGGAGTTGACTTTGACGAACCCGAGGGTTTTGGAGTTGGAACTACATCAAAGGTCTGTGCTGCTCACACACTCTGCTCAACACATGATATGTTTAGTGCCAGCAGTGTGGAGACGTCGCACAACAGCCGTTGTTCCAGCAGGTACAGGCGTTGTAGGAGTGCATAGAGGCTAGCAGCGGCAACTATACACTTTAAAAACTATCCGCACAAGCGCCACACTTTCACCAGTAGCTCAGGAACATTGGGGTACCTTTTTCAAAAGATTAGCAGCAATGAGTTAAAAACGTGGCCCAGGCATGGAATATGTTGCAGGCTGCCAAGCTACAGAGCCAATCCCAGGTTACGGCCATTATCACACATGACAACATGCCTGGGCCCAGGTGCAGTGGCAAAAACCACATTGCCGTCTCATCGAGGATGGCATGACTCACTTTGTAGGCAGTGTGCTGTCTGGCCCCCAAGCTGATGAGCTTCAGCACGGCCCGCTGACGTCTCCCCACACCAGTGTTGCAGCGTTTCCAGCTCGTAGCTGGGGTCAATTTAACAGCGGAGGAGGGTGGTGTTTCAGCCCTCCTCCCAGGAATGTTGTGTGGGGAGACAAGTCAGGCCACCACATTTTGCGACCCGGTCCACGCCTCAACTACATTCAACCACTGTGCCCAAATTGAAAGGTAGCGTCCCTGTCCGCATGCACTTGTCCATTCGTAACTGGTCACATGGAACTTTAGGGCTAAGCGCTGAATTTAGGGACCGCCTCATGTTTGGGGGAAAGTGCTGGTGTGGACGGCACAGTGCGGTGGCGCAGTAGACACTCTGCCCAAAAAGGGCAGAGTGTCCCCCAGCCGGGATTCCAACATCTCCTGGGCCAGATTTCTTGAGATGAGGCCGTTGAAGCCTTGGGCATGTGGGTGGGTTGCGCTGTACTTTAGCATGAAATGAAAGGCTTGGGAGATGGGGAGTTGATGGGAAGAGGCGCATGATGGCGCGGGCAAAAGGAGAAATGGCAGGAAAAGGTGAGGATAAGGGTGAACTCCCCAAAGTGTCAGAGGCAGATGTGGAGGTGTCCTGGCTCCTGGTCTGGACTGCAGCGCCAGCCCTGTCAACAGTGGAAGAGGCAGTGGCCGCCAGGCCAAACGACGATTATCCTGCGCTTGCTCTCACCCACTGAGCCCAGGGCTTGCCTTCCAAATGATGGCACCCGCAAGAGGTGGTGAGATTCCTCTCCGCAGATCTCCAAACCATCTTGGACTTGCAAATTGCACTAAATTTGTCATGTAACTGACATGTATATGATGAGTCTATCCATTGTCTGTTCATTTTGGTGAAAGTCAGCCTGTCAGCTGACAGACAGCTGTGCTTGTCAGTGATGATGTCACCGGCTGCTTGTACCCCCAGTTTTTGCTGCTTAGCTTGCCTCCACATCCACACTGCTTTTGCCCCTACACATCACCCCTATCCATGCCTGTGCCTCTAGCCATAAGTCTGCCACCCATGGAAACTCATGGTGCAGAAAGTGAGGGAGCTGACTCTGAGGAACCCTTGGGTTTTGTAGCTGGTACTCCATCAAAGGTCTCTGCTGCTCACACACCCTGCTGAACATACGGTATCTAGGGTTAGAGCGTGTGGTGACCTCGCACAACAGTAGGTGCTTCAGGCAGATGTAGGCCTTGCTGGAGTGTATTGCGGCTAGCTCCAGGTACTGTAGACTTGGGAAAGTGGGTGTCCAAGTGCCGCACTTTCACCCTTAGCTCAGCTAATTTGGGGTATGTTTTTAAAGATCATTGCACCACTACATTGAACATGTGGGCCAGGCATGGAACGTGTTGGAGGCTGGCAAGCTCCAGAGCCCTCCAACAAGCTAAAAAACCTGGCCCCAGGGGCAGCGGGGATAAACAAATTGCCATCTCATCCAGGATGGCATCCCTGACCTCAGAGGCAGTGTGCTGTCCGTCTCCCAAGCTGATGAGCTTCAGCCCAGCCTGCTGACGTCTCCCCACACCAGTGTTGCAGCGTTTTCAGCTCGTAGCTGGGGTAAATCTAACAGCGGAGGAGGAGGAGGGTGGTGTTTCAGCCCTCCTCCCAGGAATGTTTTGTGGGGAAACAAGTCAGGAAAATTCTTGAAACGGGAGAGTTTTGCATCTTTGCCCTTGCTGCCTATGGACATCCCTTTGCCTCTAGCCACCATTTTCCCTGCTTTGCTTGCCTCCAAATCCACACTGCTTTTGCCCCTAGACATCACCCCAGTCCATGCCTTAGCTTGTACCCCCAGTTTTTCCTGCTTAGCTTGCCTCCACATCCACACTGCTTTTGCCCCTAGACATCACCCCAGTCCATGCCTTAGCTTGTATCCCCAGTTTTTCCTGCTTAGCTTGCCTCCACATCCACACTGCTTTTGCCCCTAGACATCACCCCAGTCCATGCCTTAGCTTGTACCCCCAGTTTTTCCTGCTTAGCTTGCCTCCACATCCACACTGCTTTTGCCCCTAGACATCATCCCTATCCATGCCTCTTCCCCTAGCCATAACTCTGCCACCCCTGGAAACTCATGGTGCAGAAACTTTGGTTGCTGACTTTGAGGAACCCTTGGGTTTTGTAGATGGAACTCCATCAAAGGTCTGTGCAGCTCACACACCCTGCTCAAGATATGGTATTGTAGGGTTTCAGCGTGTGTGAATGACGGACAACAGCCTGTGTTTGGACAGATGTAGGCCTTGCTAGAGTGTTTTTAGGCTAGCAGCGACTCCTGTGCACTTGCAAAAGTGGGCGCACAAGCGCCGCATTTTCAACAGTAGCTTCGGTACATTTGGGTATGTTTTTAAAAAACTTTGCACCACTAGGTTAGACGTGGGCCAAACATGGAACGTGTTGGAGGCTGGCAAGCTCCAGAGCCGCTACCAGGTTCCAGCCATTATCACAGGCGTAAAAATGCCAGGCCCCAGGTGTAGCAGGGAAAAAAAAATGCCATCTCAGCCAGGATGGCATCCCTGACCTCGGAGGCACTGTGCTGTCTGTCCCCCAAGCTGATGAGCTTCAGCACCGCCTGCTGACGTCTCCCCACACCAGTGTTTTAGCGTTTGCCGCTAGTAGCTGTGGTGGAGGTTGCAGCGTCGTAGGGTTTCAGTCTACTCCTGCCATGAATTTTGGCCTGGGAGAGGAGATAGGCCACCCCAGTTTGCACCCGGGGAACAGACTCCACCACATTCACCCTGCCTGTCATTAAAGATAAGCACTGCAGCATCCCTGACCACAGGCGCTTGTCCAAGTGTCGGTGGTCAAGTGGACCTTGCAGCAAAGCGCGGAACTAAGGGCCCACCTGATGTTGAGTGACACGTGCTGGTGCAAGGCGGGGACGCCACACCGGGAGAAGTTGAGACGGCTAGGGACGGCATAGTGAGGTGCCACAGTTGCCATCAGGTCCGGGAAGGCGGGAGTTTCAACAAGCCGGAACGCCAACCTCTCCTGGGCCAGCAGTTTAGCGATGTTGGCGTTCTAGGCTTGCGTGGGTGGGTGGTTAGCGGTGTATTTCTGCCGGCGCTCCAATGTATGAGAGATGGTGGGTTGTTGTAAAGAAGCGCCTGATGGTGCCTTTGATGGTGCAGGAGAAGGAGATAAGACAGAAACAGGGGAGGATGAGGGAGAAGTCAACAAAGTGGCGGAGGCAGATGAAGTGATGTCCTGGCTCGTCCTCTGGAGTGCATCGCCAGCACTGTGAGCAGAGGCAGTGGCATGAACGGCGGGCGACGTTTGTCCTGCCGTTGCTGCCTGCCACTGATTCCATTGCTTGGATTCCAAATGACGGTGCATTGAAGTGGTGGACAGGTTGCTCTTCTCAGGGCCCCTACTCGATTTCGAGAGGCAAATTGTGTAGACGACACTATATCTGTCCTCGGCGCATTCCTTGAAAAAACTCTACACCTTCAAGAAACGTGCCCTCGATGGGGGAGTTTTTCTGGGCTGGGTACAAAAGGGAACATCTTCGGACATTCCGGGTCTGGCCTGGCTTCGGCAAAGCAGCTGACCTCTGCCTCTGGACATGTCTCTGCCTCTAGCTACCCTTTTTGGTGCTGCACCTGCCTCAACATCCACACTACTTTCCCAGCTTGACATCTGCCTTGTCCAGGTGGGGTCGGTGTCCTCGTCGTCCACCACCTCCTCTTCCAACTCCTGTCTCGCCTCCTCCTCCTGCACAATGCGCATGTCAACTGGCTGCCCTGACAGCAACTGCGTCTCATCGTCGTCGATGAGGGTGGGTTGCTGGTCATCCGCCACCAAATCGACCGGAGATGGAATGGAGGAGACTCTAGTGTTTGAGCATCTGGACACAGATACTCGTCTGTTAGGTCCGTGGAATCGCGAAATGGAGGGGCAGGTTGCGGTACAGTCAAAGGAAGGGAGAACAGCTCTGGGGAGCAGGGACAGTTGGGGTTATTGTTCTGAGAAGATTGGGAATTTTGGGTGGAAGGAGGACAAGACTGTTGGGTAAGAGGAGGTAGAGGCTGACTGGCTGGTGGACAATGTGCTTTAAGCGTTATCCGACAGCCATTGCAAGACCTGTTCCTGGTTCTCGGGCCTACTAATCTTTGTACCATTCAGCCTAGTTAATGTGGAACTTTTGTGCAAAGCGCAGAACTTAGGGCCCGCCTGATGTTAAGGGACACACGCTGGTACAAGGCTCAACTCACCCTAAGTGCCAAAAACACTGCTGGTGCAAGGCTCTACTCATGCCAAGGGCCTCAATCTCTGCTGGTAGCTCAGCTTAAGGTCATGTAACTTTGTTTGGAAGGGCTCATGTTAAGGGCTAGAAAAGTGAATTTTGGAAGGTCTTACCACATCACACACACACACACACACACACACACACACACACACACACACACACACACACACTCAAAATGACAGTTAAGGGTGAGGGCTTTTGGAATTCCCATTGCCTATTCCATTTGTGGTTGTCATGGGGAACGTGATTTAAAGGGGTGGTTGTTACTGTTTGTTGAGCTTAAATTGGGGTTTGTGTCCATCCATTTGGGGAGTAAAGAAGGTTTCCAGGTATTTTCCCACTTTGATAGAGGTTTTTTTGAATGTGGAAAGTGTGTAGTTGTTAGGCAGTGATGTTGGGGTAATAGAGGGTCTTTGGTGTGTTAGATGCCCCCAGGCATGCTTCCCCTGCTGTCCCAGTGTCATTCCAGAGGTGTTGGCATCATTTCCTGGGGTGTCATAGTGGACTTGGTGACCCTCCAGACACGGATTTGGGTTTCCCCCTTAACGAGTATCTGTTCCCCATAGACTATAATGGGGTTCGAAACCCGTTCGAACACACGAACATTGAGCGGCTGTTCGAATCGAATTTCGAACCTCGAACATTTTAGTGTTCGCTCATCTCTATTGCTTATCAGTACCAGCCAGCACTAGTCTCTTCAATTCACAAGAACAACACAGGCTTTCCGAAAAGGGAGCAGAGGAGACGGCTTTGTATTTGGAATTACTTCAGTTACTAATATGTCCATTCAGTGCTAGATGAACTGGGATTCCCATCATGCGCGGCGCGAGGCGTCATGGAAAACACAGACGCGCAAACAACTCTGGGGTCATGACATAATATAAGAAATAACAAATATTCAGAGATCACAATTTTGTCACAGCTCGCATCGAATAAAAGTCAAGTTTTGCAAATTCTACAATGTTCTGGAAAAATTTCACTGATGCAAGGTTTTTAAAGGAACGCTCTACAAAAGATTACAAAATGGATAAGATCTTAGATTGTGATATTTCCAAGACTTGTCTCTGCTGTAAGGCAACTGGCTGCTGCAGCAGCTCTCCCCCACCATACCGTCTGCAACAGAAGACCAGTAAAGCGAAGGCAAGGTTCACATATGCGATGGGGTCAACGTTGGTTGGGTACAAAAGGGACCAAAACGACAGCTGATTTCTGGAGGAGACAACTTTCACTTATTGCATCTCATTTTGGTCAGGGACAAGGACGGACCATTTATGTATTAGGGGAGTACCTTAGGGTCGGTGGACTGCAAAGGCCAGACAGTAGTTTAATCAACTTCTTAAAGGGTTAGTCCAATAATTTACATTTTTCAAGCCATTTTCATATTTGCTTATTCTCAAAAACTTCAGAACGGCCTAATCTTTGTTGCAAGGCATCTAGCTACTGCAGCAGCTCTCCCCCACTACACTGTCTGCAATAAGGGATCAGAGAAGCTAAGCATGCACCCTTTATGAAGCCCAATTCTGACAAATAGATTCATCTATTGTGCTTAATTTAGGTGCTAATGAGAGTTAGGGACAGACTGACCACTTGGAAATTAGGGAAGTCCCTTAGGACTTGTGGAAAGTAAAGGTTTGAAAGTCAGTTACACGACCCCCTAAATTGATATTCCAGCAATAGACATTTCCCAAGCCATTCTCCTTCTGTCTTTATTTTCCAAAAAATTAAGAACAGTCTCGTCTCTGCTGTAAGGCAACTGGCTGCTGCAGGAGCTCTCCCCCCATCACAGTCTGCAATAGGAGAACATGAGGGGTAACATACCCAGTACTAAGCCTATAACAAACACTCAGGGCAAATGTTTCAACAATAGGGTCTAATGTTGATTCTAATGTTCATTGGTTAGACCAGACTGACCATAGGGGCAGCGTCCAGGGGTGCATGCAGTAAGGGTCATGGCCAAGGTGCGTCCAGTAAGGGTCTGCAGTCAGTTACAGGCCTCCAAACAATAATATACTCATCACATAGTTGACACTTCCACCACTGGAAGCCCCACCTATTCTAGAATTTGGGTCCAGAATTCCTGCCCCGCTCTTGACATTTTGGAGCGAGTTGGTTGCCCGTGTGTTCCATGTCCAAAGTGTATTTTGCATTCTGAAGGCTTTTAAGGGGTCCCTGATTGTTAATGCCCAGGATCTAGATTATTGTTGACCTCCCCTTAGTCATAGGGGGTTTAGATACTCCCAAAAAGGGAAACCTAACATCTGTAACAATAACAGATGTCACCAAGAAGATCTGCGATGTGGAATAAATCTAGGCAACACAATTAATTATGTATCGTGCTTTAACGGAAAAGCGGAACTGGAAATCAAGACGATAATTGTTTGATAATTATTTGCAACAATAGATAATAATTTGTAACAATATAGAAGCCACTTAATGAATTGTAATTGAGCTTTGGTTGAGAGACGATCGTAAATATAACAACACAATTAAGTAATTATCTTGTTTTATTTTAATCAAAGAATTTTTTTCATTTTTTTTGCACAACAGTTCGGAATTCATGTGAACAAATCTAAGTAGAATTTCTTTAGCATTTTTAGAAACGTGTTAGGAGTGACAGCAAAGAGTCAAGTAAACGGATGTAAACGGTAATATTAGATACAGACAGACGGAGGGACCATTAAAGGTTGTCCCATCATAGACAGCGCTTTTCAGGATGTGGCCCCTGGAATGATCATTCTGGGTTCCGCTCCTGGTACATCCAGCAAAAAGCTACATTTACCGGAGAAAGCGCAACTAATCAAATGGACAACCATGTCTTCTATTGAGACCATTTGGACATTAGATGTTTCTACACAGTGGCTCTCCTTTCTGGATCTTGGGTTTGGGGTGGTTCAGACTAGAGGACTGTTCCATTATGACATACCCTAATAAGGTATATGGAGGGGGCTACCTTCGAGAGACACAAGGACCACAGACAGACATATGAGAGGTGGCTATACAGGCATATGACCCTCTCCATTAGGGTCATCAGAACCCCTCTCCTGCTCCGGTCGGACATCGCCCTCAGTACTGTACAGAGTCTAAATAGCATATCAGGCACCCAAACTAACAGCACTGATATCTCTGGAATGGTGGGGGCTAGCGAAAAAATAATGCCAACTGTTCCAGAATCAGTGGAGCCACAGCTATTAAATGGAGGGGAGGTGGTGACAGTTCCTCTTTAAGTCCTCAAAGTGGTGAAGGCCATGGGGCACACAAAGAATATGACCATGATTATATCAGTGTGTTTCTTTAAGACAGACATAAGATCTTCACATCCAAGTCAAACTCAAATGGCACATTGACTGGATACACTGGGCAAATGGCACATCGTCTAGATACACTGGGCAAATGGCACATTGTCTGGAAACACTGGGCAAATGGCACGTTGTCTGGATACACTGGGCAAATGACATGTTCTCTGGATACACTGGGCAAATGGCAAGTTCTCTGGATACACTGGGCAAATGGCACATTATCTGGATACACTGGGCAAATGGTACGTTGTCTGGATACACTGGGCAAATGGCACATTGTCTGGATACCTTGGGCAAATGGCACATAGTCTGGATACACTGGGCAAGTGGTATGTTGTCTGGATACACTGGGCAAATGGCATGTTTTCTAGATACAATGGCAAATGGCACGTTGTCTGGATATACTGGGCAAATGGCAAGTTGTCTGGATACACTGGGCAAATGGCATGCTGTCTGAATACAATGGCAAATGGCACGTTGTCTTGATACCTTGGGCAAATGGTACGTTGTCTGGATACACTGGGCAAATGGCACGTTGTCTGGATACACTGGAATAGATCTGAAACTAATAAAATCTGAAATATTTGCACCTAACTATTCCAGTCTCTAATTCTGAGGAGTGCGCCCCCTGGTTTTCCTGTGGAATTTCTTAGATTCCAATAAGTTTGTGCATCATTTACAGCTTGATCATCTTGACAGCCGGTCATTCAGGTGGTTGTGTCCCTCAAGTCTGGCAAGTTTGCCTACAAATTTTAAACATCCTCTTCATTCATATCGAGAAGAGTGGATAGCTTGATATCCAGAGGAAAGATTGGGGATCCACTAGGACATTTTACGTGGTTCCATTAAAGAGCACATCCCTTCTGCAATACATATGGTGTGTTTCTTTAAGACAGAAATAAGATCTTCACATCCAAGTCAGAAACGTACAAGTCGTATCAATTCTCCACCTCATCTTCAAAAATTAAAGCAGCCATGGCATCTAAATGGAAAATATTACACTACTGAGGGGAAGGATATGGAAACCCACACTCCAGTGATTATGTGTCATCATATCTGTTATCTATAATATTCACCTTCAAGGTAAAGTATAGAAAATAAAGATGTAACCAAAGAGGCTGAGACATGCCAATGGGTTCCATATCCTGCGAATACTCCGATTATTAACACCATCCGCTACACAGTAATATTATTTTTACAAACTATGAAGAATCTGACTTTATTTCATTCAATGGTGAATCAACATTCTGCAGACAGCTTTTTGTGGTAACTGCCTACAGAATTTCACATAAAAATATGACCACAAAACATGGTGTAATCGTTCCCAGACTAACCGTACTTAGCATTCGGTGAAGCCTTATTTTTAGACATTCGCTGCTCGAAAGGCTAACATCAAAGAAGGGAATGGTAGGTGTTAAATCATGGGAACTTGCAGAAATTATTTCCGGAAAAACTTATGGTGTCCTCAAGAACAGGTCATAGACACAAGGTACAAGTTATAAGAATATGGGGAAAAAAATTCAAGAACGTTCTAGAATACCAATACACGGTGTATAGGATATCTGACTACCTGCAAACCCCCGAGGTTCAATGGAAAAAAAAATGAATTCAGGTTGTTGTTTCAAGATCCAAAGACAGTCTTACAAAGGCATAGATTTAGGGGGTGCAAAGGTTGCCCCAGTATGTGAGAGGGGCCGCTCTTCTGCATAAGAACACTCCAGCATTTCAGCCAGCACATGGCTTGTGTATAACCCTAGTATAGGTTTTATATTGGGGTACAGAAGCTACAAGTTACTCCCCTTTGTTTGCCGTAATTTATTATGTATGATCCCCCATTCAGAGATGGGTATAGGTAGGCATACAGTATATGGAACCTGGATACAGGGAAGGGGGCGCAACAACAAGTTACTCTGACAAACAGATAGAGGTCCTGAACTGGGGACTCCTCTCTCCTCTCTCTACTGACACGCACTCTCTAAACCACACAATTTTTTGAAACAATTTCTTAACAAAAATAGTGTTTTCTGAATTGCTACCTCTGTTGCCGACGCACAATTTTTGCAAATGAGCTCTATGGAGCATTGGCGACTCCTTTGTTGATCCAAAGAGCAAAACACCATTTGATTCAGGTGACAGTAACCTATCTATCTGCAGGGCTGGGGTGATATGCTGGTTCTGGTGACATTAACCTATCTATCTGCAGGACTGGGGTGATATGCTGGTTCTGGTGACACTAACCTATCTGCAGTACTGGGGTGATATGCTGGGTCTGGTGATACTAACCTATCTATCTGCAGGGCTGGGGTGATATGCTGGTTCTGGTGACACTAACCTATCTATCTGCAGGGCTGGAGTGATATGCTGGGTCTGGTGATACTAACCTATCTATCTGCAGGGCTGGGGTGATATGCTGGGCTCTGGTGACAGTAACCTATCTATCTGCAGGACTGGAGTGATATGCTGGGCTCTGGTGACAGTAACCTATCTATCTGCAGGGCTGGGGTGATATGCTGGTTCTGGTGACAGTAACCTATCTATCTGCAGGGCTGGGGTGATATGCTGGTCCTGGTGACACTAACCTATCTATCTGCAGGGCTGGGGTGATATGCTGGTTCTGGTGACACTAACCTATCTATCTGCAGGGCTGGGGTGATATGCTGGTTCTGGTGACAGTAACCTATCTATCTACAGGACTGGGGTGATATGCTGGTTCTGGTGACACTAACCTATCTGTCTGCAGGGCTGGGGTGATATGCAGGTTCTGGTGACACACTTCCTTTAAGTCTTTTTTTTTTTTTTTTTAATAGAGATCCCCTCCAATAATATCAGACTAGTTGCAATGAAAGGAAAATGCAGACAGCAGCCTCACTCAACCTGATCGTGTGAAACATCCAATTTCACGTGCGGAATCAGTTGACACAGGCAGACTGTGTTAAATTCAGAATAATGCGCTTTTTTTCTCCTTCCGCTCGCAGAGCGATGTTATTATGAAAATGTCCCATAAACTGATTTATGTTTATCTATTGTGCCTCTCCAATTTTCTGCATGTTTAGCAGACAAACCTGTGGTTTCTATTTTGCATTGCAGATCCGATCGCCTACCAGATACAGAACACTACTGGGCCATGTTAAATTTTAATTTGAAAAACAAAACTGCTGAAACGGGCTACTTTAAATTAAGTTATACATTTGTGCTCTGTTTTTCATAACCTAAACACATCAGGTAGTAAGGAATAATACAGACAGAGATTTGGCTTGAAATATATTACCGCTATATTGTTCTTTGATATCGGAAGTTTCCCTTAAAGGGTACCCACCGCACGGCTGCGAATCCGCCAGAATCGATAGCACAGATGAAGTAAAAGCCTAATTGTAATCTGCATTTACACAATACTGGTTGTATCCTTAAAGGGGTTGTCCAGGAGATAAATATTGATGACCTATCCTTAAAGGGATTCTATCATTGGATACTCTTTTTTTCTCAATCACACGTAGGAATAGCCTTAAGAAAGCCCATTCTTCTCTTACCTTTAGATGTCTTCTCTGCGCCGCCATACGGTAGAAATCTGTGTTTTCTTCAGTATTCAAATGAGTTCTCTCGCAGCACTGGGGGCAGGTCCCAGCACTCAAACAGCACTGGAGGCGTCCCAAATGCTGCGAGAGAACTCTCCAGCGACATCCCTATCTTCTTCTGGAACGCTCTCTCCGTGTCATCTTCTGTCCTGGGTTTCAATCTTCTCGGCCTCGGGCATAGCCAACTGTGCATGCCCGAGCCACAAAAAAATGGCAGCTTACACCAGCTTACTGTGTAAGCGGCCATTTTCTTATGGCCCGGGCATGCGCACTCGGCTATGCCCAAGGCCTAGAATATTGAACCCAGCTCCGGAAGAAGACACGCAGAGAGGCTGTTCCTGAAAAAGATGGAGGCGGAGCTTTAGAGTTCTCTCGCAGCATTGGGGATGCCTCCAGTGCTGTTTGAGTGCTAGGCCCCGCCCCCAGTGCTGCGAGAGAACTCATTTGCATATTGAAGAATACCCGGATTTCTACCGAACGGTGGTGCGGAGAAGACATCTAAAGGTAGGAGAAGAATGGGCTATCTTAAGGCTATTCCTACGTGTGATTGAGAAAAAAGGGTATACAATGATAAAATCCCTTTAAAGAAGATATTACTTTTTTGATCAGTCCGTACGAGGTGAAAAAAAAAACAAAAACATATGCGCCTAACCCCAGTGTGGTCCGGTCCTTCTGCGCACTCCAAGATTTTTTACCTTGACAGGGTCATGTGATACAGAGATATTAATAAGCCTCCAGACCTTGCCCCTCCCTGGTTACTCGCCCTAGTGACCTATTCATTTGTATAAATAACCAAAGTAGAAAAGGAGAGTCGCTGAGATCAGATAAGATCAAAGGTTGGGTGAAACCAACACGAATCCACGGAACCATCCGGCCTCATCAATGCTAGGGGGCGATGGCGGCTAACTGATACTGTAGGGAATATTTTCAAGTTAGCAAAGTCCATGGCGTCTCTGAATGGCTCAAAGAGCCTGACAATGACCAACCCAGTACTATCTAGGCGCGCCTAAGGGGTTGGAAACAAGGGCACATTGTTGGGTTGATGGCATGTAACAAAAATAACCTTGACTACTGATTGAGAATCTTTGCAAAGAAAACACAACAAGGTTTGTAAAACCTGAATAACTTTTATCTTAGCCCAAAAGGCTGTTGTAAGAAGAATGTGGAGAGCTCATGTTCCACACATATACATTCCACAGGTGCACGCTTACATAGCCGACTAGAAAAACAGCCCCTTGTTTACCGGCTTCATTAACTAAACAATGCCATGCAGGTGAAAGTTAAAATGTGACTTGGTTTACGTTTCGTCAGGAACTCAAACACGATACTTAGAATCAGAAGAAAAAGAATGAAAAAAGGAGAAAACAATTCCCAACTTAACCTTTGCCCCCGGAGCACCATGATAATCTGTCATATTCCAGGACGCAAAGGAGGGAAAGAATCAGGTACAAAGGAAGCCAATGGTTAGACTCTCCTATGGGTCATTGTGCAAGGCCTATTCAGAAGAAGTCAGCGCAGGATTACATTTGACCCATTCTAAGTTATAATAGGAAGACTTGGCATGAAGGTTATCAGTAAATCAGTCATGTAGGTTTACTTTTATATGCAGTTTTACCTTTTTATCCAATATTGCAGATCATATATAGACCCACTTTGTAAATACAGTTACTGTACGGATCCTGAGTTACATCCTGTCTTATACTCCAGAGCTGCGCTCACTATTCTGCTGGTACAGTCGCTGTGTACATACATTACATTACTTATCCTGTATTATACTGCAGAGCTGCACTCACTATTCTGCTGGTACAGTCACTGTGTACATACATTACATTACTTATCCTGTATTATACTCCAGAGCTGCGCTCACTATTCTGCTGGTGCAGTCACTGTGTACATACATTACATTACTTATCCTGTATTATACTCCAGAGCTGCGCTCACTATTCTGCTGGTACAGTCACTGTGTACATACATTACATTACTTATCCTGTATTATACTCCAGAGCTGCGCTCACTATTCTGCTGGTACAGTCACTGTGTACATACATTACATTACTTATCCTGTATTATACCCCAGAGCTGCGCTCACTATTCTGCTGGTACAGTCACTGTGTACATACATTACATTACTTATCCTGTATTATACCCCAGAGCTGCGCTCACTATTCTGCTGGTACAGTCACTGTGTACATACATTACTTATCCTGTATTATACTCCAGAGCTGCGCTCACTATTCTGCTGGTACAGTCACTGTGTACATACATTACATTACTTATCCTGTATTATACTCCAGAGCTGCGCTCACTATTCTGCTGGTACAGTCACTGTGTACATACATTACATTACTTATCCTGTATTATACTCCAGAGCTGTGCTCACTATTCTGCTGGTGCAGTCACTGTGTACATACATTACATTACTTATCCTGTATTATACTCCAGAGCCGCGCTCACTATTCTGCTGGTGCAGTCACTGTGTACATACATTACATTACTTATCTTGTATTATACTCCAGAGCTGCGCTCACTATTCTGCTGGTGCAGTCACAGTGTACATACATTACATAACTTATCCTGTATTATACTCCAGAGCTGCGCTCACTATTCTGCTGGTACAGTCACTGTGTACATACATTACATTACTTATCCTGTATTATACCCCAGAGCTGCGCTCACTATTCTGCTGGTACAGTCACTGTGTACATACATTACTTATCCTGTATTATACTCCAGAGCTGCGCTCACTATTCTGCTGGTGCAGTCACTGTGTACATACATTACATTACTTATCCTGTATTATACTCCAGAGCTGCGCTCACTATTCTGCTGGTACAGTCACTGTGTACATACATTACATTACTTATCCTGTATTATACTCCAGAGCTGCACTCGCTATTCTGCTGGTACAGTCACTGTGTACATACATTACATTACTTATCCTGTATTATACTCCAGAGCTGCGCTCACTATTCTGCTGGTACAGTCACTGTGTACATACATTACTTATCCTGTATTATACTCCAGAGCTGTGCTCACCATTCTGCTGGTGCAGTCACTGTGTACATACATTACACTGCATAGCTTTATTAACAATTCTGCAAGTTTTAGAGTTAAAATCTCATGTTGTTCCGGATGTCTCAATGCCTATACAAAGTTTGATCTCCTTATACTGTACAGTAATCAAATCTCGGAGGGGGGGGGGGGGAACCACTCCCCTACACTGATGTAGATGGTATAATATTCGCGGTTGCGCTGAACCTGTATGTCTGCAGTTATAACATCCAATTCTAGATTCTAGGATTATTAGACACAAAACACACTGCGGACAGGAAGAATTTTAATTGACATTATAAAACCACAGGATCAAAGATTCACAGGTCACAAATGACCACTTTAGCAGAAAAAAGAAAAAAAACTGACAATTAGTATAGAATACATACTTTTTCGTATCAACAGAAGAAATAGGAAACTTTTTTGTGGTTTCTGCAATCCAAGTGTAAACAGGAAATCAAAGCAACTGCACAAGAAAAATAAGATAATTATGGTATAAAAGTGCAAGGGGTGATAACATGTATTTGCCTTCTGTAGAGCTGTCATGTTCCAGCCATATGAGGTTAACAGAAGAGGCTTCAATTTGACCCACAACAGGATATTAACAAACAGCTTTTCTTAAGTCTTATCTGGTCAAGATCTGTGATATTATATTGTATAGTCTGTTCTCTTGGATTGTAAACTGAGCAAGGGCCTTTAAACGTGGCACGAGCACTGATCGGCCATACCACACAATGAGGGGTGGTCTTCTGCATCGGGCTATACGCTGGATGGTACCAACTACATGGAGGAGAAATAATCGTGATGGCCATCATTCAGTCCCCGTACGTCACAATAGGTTAACAGTCACTGGGACCTCTATACAGACAACAAGGGGGTCGTCCAATTTGTCCCAATGGCAGATATTGGGGACAGAAGGGTTGGGGCACACTACGTTTCAACATGTCTTAAAGTTTTATTCTTGGGAAGATAGGAGTTGTCCGACTCTCCACATTCGGAACACGGGCTCACAGTTGGGCATACATGTGAAGATCGTGAGAGTATTTGGCCAACTGTATGGGCTAGTCAAATGTTATACCTTCTGACTTCCCCATACTCATCAGAACTGAACTCAGCTGAGCATGCATGTGCTTTGAATGGCCAAAGGGGAGTAAGTCATTGCAAGATACCTCTGACAATGGTTTATCTCCCAAGAGAACAAAAGGATGGAGTGTGTTGATATCAAACTACCGATCCTTCTTTTTATGATCATCTATTGTTTGGGAGAGTCAGAGTATCCCACATGCACCTCAGATGGTCGGCCAGTCCCAACAAAATTGTTATTTTGGCCAAGATTTATCTCATTTCATAACAGTGTTCACAAGTAAAGGCGGACAACATGACCATCGTCCTGTGCCATACAAAGAATATGGCCTACAGGTGGAACTTGGAATTACAATACAGCAGATTAACAACATAACATAGGCTGGATCTTTGCCCATGGCGGCTAAAAATGTCCTAGAGCAATGGTCTCTAACCTGTGGTTCTCCAGCCATTGCAAGCTACAACTCTAAGCATCCTCAGGGTTTTACTTTGGTAATGTCTTGAGAGTCCAGTGGTCTAAACTCAATGAAACATGGCAAAAACAAAAAAATAAAAACAACATGGTCAACATGGTCAATGCATGGTCATGGCCATGATCAAAACCAGTAGACGGTCTCCATCTACATTTAGTTGTGAGGTCTGAACAGATGGGCTCCAATGTATAATCTTTAGTGGGGCCACTACCTACTTAGTATAATTTGGAATAGTGGTACAGATTATGTGACAGAGGACATCCTAGGACTCCCTCTGGGTCCACGGGTTATACCCATGCCCCTGAGGTCACAAACTTTTTTTTGTTTTCAGACCATCCCTTGTTGGAAATGAGAAGTAGCATATAATCTAATAAAAATATATTCAACACGTCTGATATCTAGAGTCGCTTATGGGCAGAAGAACGTGATAGCCAGTGATACACAGGCCTGACAGGCTGGGGGTCTACAATGTGTATGGCTAGCTTACGTCTATGTCCCAACCACACGTCAAACCCATTCCCATTTGAGTCTAAGACTGTTCACGGTTCTATATCATGGCCTATTGTGATTCATGAACAGGAGCGTTGTCATTTGTATTGTCTTCATCCAGATCTCATAATCGAAGCCGACCATATCGGTGACACAAAAATACTCGGGGTGTCCCAACTCACTTGAGTGATGCAGCAGTCATAATGGGAATCAAAAACTTTCTTTGATAATCTTGGTCGTCCTAACTTGCCACGCTGCTCTTACATCAAACCCAAGTCACAGCAACCACCTTGGGTTGTTGTAATCTACTAGAACTTTATAATACTCCAACGCCGCTCGCTAAGACATACTTATATACAATAATTAAGTTTACGTCGTGAATCATCTCAGCCTTTACGATAATTAGTAGCCCTCGCATGTGGGGAAACCACACTGGGTGAAGGATTTTTTTTTTTCCAAAAACAGCTTGAGCCCACTTTGTCCTGACTCAGCAAACTATATATAAGTCAGGTTAGATAATGAAGGCCTCTCATCACCGCTTTTGGGCAGTGTATGTATGACTGCAGCCTAAACCTGTAAGGTTTCTCTTTCGATACATGTACAAGTTCGCGGATATCAAAATAGTTTCCATCACCATTACAATTTTATCTCTCGAACCCACCACAATACAGAAGAACATAACCAGCACGAGTATTTTCACTACAAAAATTGTAGTTTAGGCAGAGGACCCATTTACTGTCCAAAAACTCCTCCCTACAAAAAAATTAAAACACACAGCCTATGTGGATAGATTAACCATTGCCAGGCATGGGTAAACAACTGCCCCTATGGAAAATGTCACCACATCAACTAGAATAAGGATATAAGTTTATTATCGGGGGGGGGGGGGGTGATAAGTTTCTAAAGGTTCATTATGTCAGATAATGTCACAAAAATAAATCTAGAGCTCGTTCTTTGTAGGTTGGAGATTATATTCGATTCAATATCAGATATGTTAAAATAAAAAATGATATATACACATAGAAATATAAAAACACCCTACATATCCAATATCCATCAAGATTATGGAACCGGCTCTCTACCTGTAGACCAAGGCCCAAACGGCGTGTTGGGTTGTACCCGTATTGGGCATCCATGATTATCTTCTCATATCTCTTATATATAAAAAATTGAGAGTCTTCACTAGTTGATACCTAACTAAAATGATGACAGATTGCAAGCTTACGAGGCTCTAGGCCCCTTCCTCAGGCATAGTTCATAGTAGGAATGGGCCTACAGCCTCGAAAGCTTGAAATCTGTCATCATTTTAGTTAGCCATCAAAAAAGGTATCAACTACTGACAACTCTCAATTTTTTACATTTCATATCCACTGGCTAATACGGTACAAATATATTTTTCCTTATACATCTCATAGTAATCCTGAATTTTTTATTTTTTTTTTAAATATGCAATAAAATTCATAGTCCAGATCTAATACTTTAGAAAATCTTAAGATATCAAAGCAATTATAATTTTTTTTAACCCTGTTGACTTAAACTGAAATTTATTTCGACCCACCTTCAAGGTGACTCTTACCCCGTGTAATAATCCGGAATACTCGATCATCTGTTCACGCCATATTACAGGGATTTGTCACTTTATATGATCTTTATTTGCATATGGACCCAATGCAACGTATCCAAGAGTTTCAAAAAATATCTGACAAGCGCGAAGTTACTATGAAGTCATTTTCCGCCGAATAACCAACGCACGTCACAAGGTTCAAGATTAAGATCTTTACGAAACATTTAGGTCATCGATAGATGGATGGATAGATAGAAAGATAGATTAGATAGATGATAGATAGAAAGATAGAAGGAAAGATGATAGATAGATGGATGGATAGATTAGATAGATAGATAGATAGATAGATAGATAGATAGATAGATAGATAGATAGATAGATAGATAGATAGATGATAAATAAAAGAAAAAATGTATACATTAAAAAAATAAAATGAAAAAAGTAAATTAAGCCTTAATTATTAATATGTAAATGAACAAGATGTATCCTAAGAAAGAGAGTCCATAGAGTATAACCAACACAGATGCAATAAAATTTGTAAAACTACAATAAATTAAAAAAAAAAAAGGATAATAAACTCAAAAACATTAAAAAAAAATGGAAAAGTATCATGGTATGAAAAGTGAAAGCCCAGCCAAGCTGTGGTTAGGATGATGGTCCATCTAGAAGCTTGTGCGAGCTCCGATGACGGATGTTGTAAGTTACCAGACCAGCTGTTTCGGTGACAATTACACTACAGATTCTCATCTGTTTTGGACTGCCGTTGTTCCCCATCCTTAAGCCGAGTGTACCACAGAACATCCTCCCAGTACACACAGTATGATTTGTGGTCAACGGCAGAATCTTTTAATTTGCTCTTCTCGTTGACTTACTCTCCACGTTGTAAAAGATAATGAGTTGGTGCTCTACACTGTCATAGTCTGAATTAAAATCCAGTTAGCACCAAATTAATCTATGCTTCTGACTTCAAAATTAAGGACTATACCCATGTCCCCCCCCCCCCCCACTTCAACTCTTGTGACCCCTCCCCTGGTTTTAATTAACCTCATATTCATGTCTATCATTCTATCCAAGGACACATGAATCGTCGACCAAGGAGACAATTTCATTTGCCATGTGGATCTCATATCTGCTAATATAAGGCTAGAACTTTGTCTTTCTTCCTTGTCTTGGAAGAAAAATAAATAAATAAAAAATAAAATTTAAAAAAAAAAATACTTTGGAAGGAAACCCGCTGTAGGATTTCAGCCGCCATTTATTATATTAATTGGGAAAATTCTCTTATCTTCGCCGTAAAAGTGGGAGACTCGGTCATTGTCAGGAGGATGGATTTTATGGGTGTCCCCTTGATTGCCTTTTACGCGTTGCGAGGAACATAATATTTGCAGGTTTTATTTCCAAAACGTTTATGAAACCTTTGTCTTAAAATTGATTTATTTCCTGCCGTGCCATAAGGGTTAATCAGCAGAGACACCCAACCCCCCACCTGCATTAAACAATAAGATAAAGAAAATGCTAATCGCTATTGTCACTGTAACTTTAAGTACCTGTCTGTATTTTTACATGAAAACGATTATCTCTATCAATCAAAATTTAAGAACACAAAAGCGCTAATCATACAAGAAGCATTGACGGGAGTAATTCTTAGCAAAAGTGTAATTTTTTTGCTTTTTTTTTTTTTTGCCTCCTAAAAGTAAGGCGAAATTAAGCAGTAATTTTTTTTTTTCTCAAAAACAGAAAAACAATTTATTTTTTTTTACCAGTCTATAAAAAAAAAAAAAAAAAAAAAAAAAAAGCTTCTGCTCATAATAAAAATAAATGAGCGCTTGTTTAGTGTTAATGGTCATATATTAATTTTTTTTAATTTTTTTTTTAGAATTTTTGGAAAATCCCCCTAGGCTACCCAGACAGCTATAGGGATGCGGTGAGGATGGTCATCCTCCACACGTGGTGTAACAGCACACCCTAATGTCTGAATGAATTAATCAGTCCCAGCAGTTAAGGAGTTAAGCTTTCCCTTTATGTCATTTTTTTATTTTTCTCAAACTGGTGTTTTTATATAAGTGAAATTATTCCACTTATTGTGACGGAATACAAAAAAAATTCTGTTGTATTAGAAGTCTTACCTAGTAACAATATCCAATACAAAATCCGAGACCATAACAAGGAGTTATTTTTGTATGTTTTTATGGAGTCCCTTAAAGGGACCATCGTAGTCGCATTGCTTATAGGTCGCCAACGTATTCTGCAGCGCTGTCGATAGAAAATAATGGCACGCTGTAGCCGTACGGAGATTTTTATTCTGTTGGTAAATCTACTCAACTTCTACCCGGCTTCTTAGAAGGAAATAAGTGCCCCCTTTCTCGGTGCAAGGGTTAACAAGCAAGACAAGCCCACTTCTCCATGCGGAATTGCGCTGCTAACAGAGGAAGGGGCTGTCATAGGTTCACCTAGGATCTTTCCCATCAGGCCTTGACATAAAGTTGACTCCACTGAAGTCTCTCCACCCCAGGACATGCTCATTTTACCAGGGTGTCTCGCACAGATTCCCCTGTTTTCCGCCTGGCAGACAATGAGAGCTTTCACTTCAAAGTCACTAAGCAAGATTTCTCGAAGACAGAAGGAAAAGACTTTTCTGAGCAATTGAGCGCACACACAAACACACATAAAAAGAAAGTGGTACGTGCAAACACAAGGATAATACTACAACCCCCAACAATTGTCTTCCACGTTGTCTTAGGCGATGTGGAGCTTCTGGGTGAACTCCTTCAGTACAAAGGTGTGGAAGGCAAAGTATGAAGCTGAAGGCAAACTTACCCATTCATAGGAAGAGTCAGAGGTGTAAGTGCCTGCACATGTGTGTAATCCAACTAAGGGAGAGCTGAGAGGGTAAATCCACTGGAGGAAAGTGACTATCCTGGCTGAGTGTGCGTTCACACGAGCGTCAGTGTACGGAAGGACTGAAGGCATGTGGTCTAAACACAACAAAAGCCACTGCCTTACTCTAGATTATGCAGGAAGAGGCCCCTTTGCATAAACACAAACACTCCAGCAAATGAGTAACTGGTTCAACTCACATGTCTGCCCTGCCAGCTACCTGCCCTGCACCACTGACAGCAATGTGAACAGGCTCAAATGACAGCAGCTCCTCTGGACAGAGCCTGCAAGAGGGGGAACTACAAAATGCAGGAGACAGGAGATGAAATCCTCGGGATCTTTTCTTTTTCTTTTTCTATTTCTTTTTTTCATGTGTCAAGAATATATATTTCTTCCTATCTATTTACAAAATGTAACCACAGCGCTCACGCTCATGTTTTACACATTGTTGCCATGACAAGATATATATAATTTGACCTGTCATGAATCTAAAAGTTGTCAAGATTCCAACTTTTATGTAACCTTACCATGAAAAGTATTATACACATCTCAATATAATCTTACACATCTTCTATTTCTTATATAGATATTTGTATCTGTCTACTGTGCCATATCAATTCTATCCATCTATCTCTCTAATATCTATCTATCCATCTGTCTATCCATCCAACTTTCTATCTATATCTGTCTGTCTATCTATCTATCCATCCATCCAACGTTCTATCTATCTATCTATCTATCTATCTATCTATCTATCTATCTATCTATCTATCCATTCATCCATGTATCTAACCATCCAACGTTCTATCTATCTATCTGTCTATCCATCCAACTTTCTATCTATTATCTATCTATCTCCTATCTATCTATCTATCTATCTATCCTTCCATCCATCCATCCATCAATACATGTATCTATACATCCAATTTTCTACCCATCTATAGAATCAATTGTTTGTATCTATTGGATCTATCATATCTGTTATACCTATCTATTGTATCCATCTACCTATTCCATATCTCTATTGTATATTTGTTTATATCTCTTCTTCCATTTATTCCACATTATCTGTTCAACAGGTTTTTCTTGACATAGATAAATGCAAAAGGCACACTTCATGAATATTTTAAGAAAACAGGTGGAGCAACAGGACATGAAATTCCAATGAGTGAACGTAATATAAATTTATGGGAGAGAATAATAATAATAATAATAATAATAATAATAATAATAATAATAAATATTTATTATTATTATTATTATTAATTATTATTATTATTATAACCAACAATAACCTTTTCTATTTCTATCCTTATTACTGGGATTACAGTGATCTTTTTTTAATACAACATTTGATAATCCAGAAAACAAAATAATCCAGCACAGATGTGTAATATAATACACTGATGATACTGGATGAGAAATACAAGACAAAGTAAAGGGAACCAACAAGATCATAACTTTGATATTTTTACCTTTACAAGTTAATTTACACATCGGTCCTGGTACAATCCAGAATATTTGATAATCTGATCCCGGTATATATCGTATATGTGAGATTTGATCACCGGGACTGATGTGAGTGATGACAGAATGTGAGCAGCGCCATAGAATCTGTTGCCGCTATATGATATGAGTTAGTGTATGTACATAGAGGTAGGTATTGTATATGGCAGACCTTTAGTCACAGTCTCATTAGCTCCATAGGCTCTTGCAGCGCCGCTGACCCCTATTGGTAATACTGGAGTAAAAATTTATTGCAAAATTATCAATGCTGTCAAATACTAAACCTTGAATTTGCAGTTTTTAGAAAGCATTCACTTTTTAAATTAAACAAAGATGGGAAAATAAAATTATTGGCTGTAATTGGGCGATCGCACCACTTCTCCTTATTGATGACCTGCCATAGGATAGCTGAGATTTCGAAAACTGTGATGTAATAAAAAAAGACTAAATACCTGTTCAATCCCCTGTCAGCCCAGTGCGGTTACTGTGGTGGGTCCCTTGGTCCTGCAGTGGTTATATCATGTACATCATTCACATGGTTGCTGTAACCAATCACTGACCTCCATGGTCAAGCGCCGTACACGTAACCAACACCAATAAGACCAGTGATTGGCTGCAGTCGCCACGTAAATGATGTCATCACTCCAGGACTAGTCTGAATCACCAGAGCAATGCTACAGCTGCAGGATGGAATAGCTATTAGTTATGGGTTTATTGTTAGTCAAATCTTGGACAACTTCTTCAGACGGTACATACAACATGTCATTCCAGTAAGAAGCACGTAGAGGCCGGCACAGTCCATTGGAGAATTCCTACTGGTGGCGCAGTGTATTGAAGAGGTGAATTTTTTATTTTTTATTTTTTAAGAAGGATCCCAGTAAAGAAAAAAATGTCTCCTCATTTGAAAATGAGCCTGTGTGTAGTGTAATGTTGCTGAATAATTTACTGACTGTTTTATTTTATACTTATGTGCTCCCCTCCGGAGCACTAACCTCCTCTCTGCTCCTCTGATGCACACAGTGTTTTCTTTTTGAACGAAAGGTCACCATGCAAGACTATTAGGACAACAAATTGACTCCTATTTACTCTGCTTTAATAGCTATTGATGCAGGACTAGAAGAGTCAGATTGTGGCTCTAGTAAACTTGCATTGTAATTCTGAACTCCTATTAACACAGTACTGGGTGCATCGGATGAAGAATAAGAATAAGAGAAAGAGGAGTGCTTCAGAGAGGAGCACATAACTTCACATTAAAGCAATCATTTTTTTTGCTAATACTATACCCAAAGGCTTATATTCAAGCAGGGGGAGGGATCAAAAAAATTTTTTACCATAACATTGGAAGTTTTTTTTTATTTCTTCTTTCCCTGCTCATATATATATATATATATATATATATATATATATTTATTTTTTTTTACGAAATTACAGACAATCTCTTTAACGTAGATCCAAGGACTATGAACCATATGGACATGGATTCAAAATCTACTGCAGTTTAGGGGTTACACACAGCTTACTCCTTCCAAGAGTGGACTTGGCAACCCCTTTAACTACATCTCTCTCTGTAGAACTTCAACATCTTCCCAGCTAATAAGATTATGTTTTGAGAGGCTCAGGCTGGAAGTAGTCCAACTTTGATGGTCATAATCTGGACCCTTCCATGCCAGGAACTCAGACCTGAGATTTGATTTCCAGGAACACCAGAAGGTGGAGATGAATGGTAAAGATAACTTTCTTCTCGATCCATTCTGGTCTTTGTCCACGCACCAAAAAGAAGGAGAAGGTCAATTATCCTGCCACCCGGCTGCTTGTTTGACAATTGTCTGGGTTGGTGGAAGAGAAATATAGTCCTGTGATCTACAAGTAGGGGGATAATTGTGTCTACACACTTACAGTTTATTTCAGGACATTTCCAACTACATGGGCTCATAGAGACATTTTAAGCTTGTGCTACGAGCAAAAACAACCAAATATCTGTTTATGAAGAGACACGTCTCCTCTCGTAGATCCCAGCTGTATTCCAGTACAGAGCAGAGCTTCAAAACCACTTTCGCCTAAAGATCTCTTGGGTTAGACATATGTACACCTGCGGCAATATAAGGGTTTTGAAGAACATGCAGCAAAATTCCCTTTTGTGATGATGAAAGAATAATCAAACCAAACAGAAGACAGAGTTGAGTCGACAAGACATTTCAGTGGTGGCTTAAGAAGACACCAGACGTGTAAGACTTTCTTTGCAAGATCAAAATATTTTTTGTGGTCCCCTATAGGATATCAAAGAGTTTTCAGATTTGTATTTACTAATTGGACAAATGCTTGGGAAACCTTCAAATTCTCACTATAAGTGTTGAGTTAGGTGGTTCCAACGCGTATCATAGCCTCATACAGTAGAATCAGATTCTGTCTCTGGGGAGTTTATCGTTTACTTTCCTTAAAACAGGCAAAAACCATGAACACGAACTGCAGCCAATTTAGTTAGGATCCTGCCAGGATTTCTAATGTGGCAGGAAAACCAGACCACCTAGAGGAAACCCATTACAGATAACATCTCTGTAGGAGATCAACCCAAATTTTCACTGTAATCCAAGAGTGATTGAGTGACCTCATGGAGAAAGCCTTTGCCAAGATCAGTCTCTGCTAAAGTTATCCCTAACCTTTCTATGTTTTGGGCAAAGATAGGCAAACCAGCTATCTTCCAAGTGGAAGAAAAAAATGGTCGTGCCAATGCCACCTGTTGTAGCTTCTCTGTAAGTCAACGTCTTACCCTTTAACAGTCCTTGTAACATTACTAGAGATATCCGGCAGACACTTACTCCTGGCCTTAGTTATTTCACAAGGCTTAACAAAGGTTTGGACATTGACTTGTATTGTAGCAGTTTCCACTGGATCGTAAAAGATTGGATTCCGATCGGCGATCTAGTAAATTTCACGATCACGATCGGAATTCTGATCTCGATCTTTTCCGACGGGATCGAGGTCGGAGGTTATCTCAAGATCAGCTCAATCCTATTCATGTATACATCATGAATAGGGTTGAGCAATCGGGATCGGGAAAGATGGGATCCTGATCAGAGATCGAACAAATTTCATGATTGGGATCGGCTGGAAAATGATCGAAAATCGGATTTTAAAAACGATCCTGAAATTTCAAGATTGGCTCAACCCTACTGGCGACGGCATTCTTCCTTCCAGACAAAATCTTATTTTAGCGCCACCTTTTGGAAGGAATCACTCTATAGATCATTGCCTGGTTTTCCAGAAACCTAGATCTAGGATTAAAGTCAAACCAGAATATCTCCTCCTAAAGGAAGAGAGACCGCTCCACACACATCTGTTTTGGGGTTATAGCCTACTGTCTAGTCATCTTCAAGTACAAGGTAAATAACAAAATGTACACTATATAATCCTTGTGTTTAAGACCAGAGCCCTGATAATAAAATTGATCACAAGACCTCGGTTAACTGCAACTTACAGAGGAATCCAGCAGAAATTGTTCTGTTTTTCTGCAGCTCCTTCACGTATGAGGCATCACACAACGCTCTTTGAAATCTATGGATTGTCCGTGTAATACATGGACCACCTGTGTCCTCTGGAGAGAGAAATCCTTGCTGTATCTACCCTTCACTCCAGTTATTTGATAGACCTCCATAAAAGTACTTGAAAATGGCAATTCCGAGCCATTTGACCCCTATAAGGATAAGTGATAGCCAATTCTGTTTAGAAAATCCTATAGGTGACCATGCACATTAGTAAAAAAAATAGGTTAAAGTGGCCGATTTCAACAAAATAGAAGGTCTAATGGCTTGAATCTAGCAATGACTAATAGTTTTAGCCAACCAATGGCACACCATCAAGGTCTGGAAGAAGTCGGCTAGAGCAAAAAAAAAAATTTTCCCAATAGTTGAACCAAGGACGTTTTGTTTTTGCAGAAAATCTTTTTGGAGAAATATTGTTCATTCCTTACCCGTTCTCATTGAACCTATATGACCAGCTAATGGTCATTATGGACTAAGATATGTCTACATTGGTCAAAATGATCCTTCTTCAGAATTTGTCCATTCGTTGGCTGTTAAATTACCAACCTGCTTTGATCTAATGCGTGTGGAAACCTTAAGACCTTAGAAAATGAAGATATAAAGATCCCAAAGATATGACAATGGACACAAAATGCTAATATTGAGCTAAAGGTTATGTAAAGGTCTTTAAGGTGTTTCTGTCGGTGATTCAGTTCTACAGAAAAAGCCTTAAAACCACTTTATGACCAATGTTTTTTGCGTGCGGGTTAAGACGCATTACTCAAAGTTAATAATTATTCACTTTTTTCTGTTTATTTCCTAGTGCGGTCATTGAAGGTTTCCGCTGATACTCTTCACCCAAAAACCTAAAGAAGTAGAAGCAGAATAGGTTGTGTAATCCTCGGTGAGTAGAGAATTGAACATAACAGGCTCGGCAAATTAGATCAAGATAGGATTCGTTCACAACTACATTGGAGTCGCTGTAAGAAAGTCCATCACAGATTCTGCCGAAAATCGGTGGAGAGAAAAGTCTTGCCGGTTTGGGTATAAAACTAGTGGGAACCTGCCAAACCCCATTATAGTCCACTGTTTTATAGGGCGTGCTCTCCGTTGTTCGGGTCCAACAGAGAATACATTTCAGTGAGGTTCATATAATTTAACTTTCTTTGGGGGATGCCAGCCACTGTGTCCCAACAGAGAAAACCACAATAAATATACAATTCTGGTCCACCATTATGGTCATGACAACCTCATGGGTTTCTACTATTGCCACAATAACCAAATCCACCTACAAGTTGGCCCATCTCTATGACCAGAACACATGAATCAAGATATAGGTCCACCATGATGGCCAAGACAACCAGAATTAACATGGAGAACAGTCCACCATTATTATCAGGACAACTAGAATTCACATAGAAGATGGTCCACTGCTACAGTCAGGGCGACTGGAACGAATATGCCGGCTGAACATAAGTATGTTCAGGAAAACCGGAATCAACATGCAGGCTGGTTCACCACTATTGTAAGCACACCCAGAATCAACTAGAAGATTGACCCACCACTATGGTCATGACAGCAAGAATGAACATGAAGGCTGGCCCACAACTATGACCAAGGCAACTAGAATTAATACGGAGGATAGTCCACCACTACTATCAGGGCAACCAGAATTGATATGCAGATTGGCCCACCAATACAGTCAAATCAACCAGGATAAACATGCAGGCTGGTTTACCTCTATGTTTAGCATAAACAGAATCAATATGCAGCCTGGTCCTCTGCGGTAAAAGTATTTGTTTAGCGAAACTTGTGAGAGTTGTGCGAGGTTTGCCTGGCGGTTTTGTTCAGACCGAACACCTTCGAAACAAAGCTGCTATTATTATACTCTGGTGTAACCCATGTGACCTATGAGGCCCAATTACATAAGGATGCTGGTGTAACCCACATGACTTCTGAGGCCAAAGTCTGTGAGGTCATTGAAATGGCCTGAAGACCAGCACCAGTGCCCAGGATAGCTGAGTAACTGCCAAACTCGAATTTTTTTCAATATTTACATTACAATGAACACCGTACGGGCCAATATTGGACAGTACACCATGTGAATGGGACATTACACCTTGTGAAGAGGCCACTGTGTTACATACTGTAGGGAGGGGTCAGAATTAGACATTATACTGTGTGGAGGGCCCACTGTGGGACATTTTAGTGTGTGTAAATGGGGCATACCATGCGGGAGCCAATAAAAGGGGCGCTATGCCATGTGTGGGTTGGCCCCAAATCAAAAGTTTGCTATTGGGCCCATTCTTTGCTAGTTACACCCCAGGATCTGATATTCTTCAGTCAATTCTTACTCCACAGAAATGGATCAGACCAGAATCTCCCACTGAAATCAACTGAAGATGGAAGACCCTCGGATGTCATCCAATTGCTTTCCATTAAAAACTTGGAACTCCTCGGCCTGCAAACTTGGTCATGGGCATGAGGCCTAAAAAGAAGCGGTCATGTTTTCTAAACCTTCTAAAACTTCTTTGGAGGATAGACAAACACTTTGTGTATAGAGTTGAGCTGATCTTGAGATTTCAGGATCGTTTTTAAAATCCGATTTTCGATCATTTTCCAGCCAATCCCGATCATGAAATTTGCTTGATCGCCGATCAGGATCCGATCTTTCCCAATCACTCAACGCTAGTTACTTTATGTTTATGGAGTAGGGTTGAACTGATCTTGAGATTTCAGGATCGTTTTTAAAATCTGATTTTCAATCCTTTTTCAGCCGCTCCCGACCGCGAAATTTGCTCGATCGCCAATCGGGATCCTATCTTTCCCTATCGCTCAACCCTATTTGTGCACTTGAAAAATTGCTGTTGTCTTACCTACCACAACATACAGTATCAGTGTAGTGGTTGGGATTTACACACCCGAAACACTCTACGGAAACAAACCTACAGTGCAAAGTGTCTTGCTCTACGGCTTTTGAACATGAAACATGTCAATTTTTACTGCATATTCTCCCATGGTCCCATGGTTAAGCTGGGGGCCAGAGAATTGTGCAAAAACCAGTCGTTCTCAGATCCAACACATGAGCCTTAGCTGGAACGTATAAAATATTTGTTTGGGGTTGTCCGACAGAGCCGATATGACAGTAGTGAAGTAGTCCAGTTTTGCAAAAGTGAGAGCAGACTTAAAAATTGAGAAGTGCTTGTTTCTTTTTAACATGCCGCCATATAAAAACCAAAAAACAACAATAATAAGAATAACAAAAAAAAAAATGTTGCCTTTGGTAGTTTGAAGCCAGTGGCGGCCGCCAATACACGTGTGTAACAGCAGAGATATCATCACGCGCCCAGACAAAACTTTACACCGGAATGGTTACAGCGGAAAGAAAAAAAAAAAGAAATCATTTAATAAACAAAAAGGGAGAAAATAAAAAAAAAAGTTACTGTCAAAAGATAATATACGACAGCCAACAGCTTGGGAAGGGGAAAAAAATACGTGAAGCAACAAAAATACAAAAAAAAGAGGTGGGAGGAGAACAAGACCTCCAGAAAATAAACAGGGTATACAGTTTCAAAGGCTGCAGACACAGACATCTCATTGTTCAAGCCAATTATCAGTGGAAAATAATAACACCAGATGGATTCGGAGTCAGTGACTTTTCATATTCACTTCAACAGATGATGAAATGCGAGATCTAGCTGAAAAAAAAAAAAAAAAAAAGGCAAAAACATCTTTCAGTAAAGAACTCTATCCTCCAGATGGGGACCTTCCAAGGCAGCTGATTATCGTCTTAAAAGACAGACTTTAGCGAACGTCTCGTGGACTTATCAGATACTGCGGGTGCTAGGACACAGCGATTGGAAGGCTATTCTAATTTATAAAAAAAAGAAAAAGTGAGCGATACAAATCTATTTCGACACGTGCAAAAATCAAGCGTGTGCTTTTAGTCATTTCTTACGAAACCTGTAAGGTGTAAATAGGCAGAAGAAGAGAAAAACAGCGCGTGTCAATCTTTGTTTTTGTGCTTACCGACTAATCTTTGAAGTTAAACAGAAGATGTACTCGGAAATGTCATTCACGTGATTTTTTTTTTATTGTTTTTCTATGCATAAGTGCTGTGAGATTTTTTTTAATTTTTTTATTTTTTTATTACTATAAAATACTTTTTTGTATTATTATATTTTTTGTATTTATTATTATTATTATTATTTTTTTTAATTTATTTTAAAAAAAGGTAAAATAATTCCACCTATAAAAAGATTGAAAAAACCTGAAACTTATTGCGGCCAAGGAAGATTCTAAGTTTGAACAGTATCGGAATCCCAAAATCGTAACACAATATGAGAATGACCCCATTCTACCCGGTAACGCTCCCCAAAATTGCTTAGTAATGCACATTTTTGGAGTGGTAGAATCAGAATTATAACCTAACTTAACCTAATAAGGTTAAGTTCACACAGTGTTTTTTGGTGGAGGCTGCCTCAGGTTCCGGACCAAAATATGGGTAGCTGCGACTGAATGCCGATGCAGTGCATCGACATCCGGTCACGCACTCCACTCCAGATTAGGCCCAAATGAATGAGCCTAGTCGGGAGGAGGGATTGTCTTCAGGCGGATGTTGCGAGGCAAATCTACCTGAAGAATGAGCATGTCGCTTCTTTTTCCGGGTGCCGAAACAAACAGCTCCCGGAAAAAAGAACTGACTGGCTCCCATTGGTTTCAATGGGAGCCGTCTTTTTGGTCAGGATTTTGAGGCAGATCCTGACCAAAAAAACCCTGTGTGAATTTACCTTTATAGTCTGTTGCAATACAAGAACAACCTGTGTGCTCGGTATATTTAGGGGAACGTATTAGCAATTTTTTAAAAAATTTTTTATCAAATCCAGATTTGTTTACTAATCTGTTTTATTTTCTGGTTGTAGATTTTTTTTTATTTTATTTTATTTTTTTTTATGTAGATTGTGAGCCCCACATGGAGCTCACAATGTACATTTTTCCATATCAGTATGTCTTTTTGGAATATGGGATGGAAATCCATGCAAACACGGGGAGAACATACAAACTCCTTGCAGGTGGTTTTTTGCCCTTGGAGGGATTTGAACCCTAGAACCCAGTGCTGCAAGGCTGCAGTGCTAACCACTGAGCCACTGTGTGGCCCCCTTTTTTTTTATTTTATTTTCTGCACATGATTATGGGGGGCGGCCATCTTGTCTGAGCTTCTCTTCTGCTCTGTTAACAGCATTTAGTGATTTGCTTTACAGCAGAGTCACGGCCATAGGCAGTAGTACTCCGGAGTTGACTCATAGAGGTTTATGGTAGAGTTTTCTAGATATGTAATGTGCAGGGAGGGGGAGGAGATAAGCGGTGTCATCATCTATAGTCAGTAGTGAAGGCTATGATGAATCACTTGTGATATCTATAAAGGTGTTATCTGCTATTGTAATCCTGTTTGAGAAGTAAATGAGGTTAATGCTGCAAAGAATACTCCTAAAGTATAGACAAATGTCAGGCTATTAGGCTTAGTGGTGAGTTTGAATATTACAGGATCAAGTACTTAATAGTAACATTGAAAAATGTTAAGAATTAAAAATTCTTTAAAAATATATTTAGCCTAAACACTTTGTTTAAAAAATAGGTCATTTTCTGGTGACTCACTCCCTTTAAGTGGCTGCGTTACATACGGTTATATTCTATTATACATGAACTCGTGTCATTCGAAGTTGAAGGTATACACCAAGTTACATGGGGTAACAAGTAAGAGAAGGGTGTATTTATTAAGGAGTATTTTTGGAGTTTCAACTTGACCTAAAATATTCTGAAATGACATTAGTAGCAAATTTGTAAAAAAAAAACAACATTTTTTAATGTCAAAATGCCTCGTGTTAGTGGCAAGAGAAAACTAAACTTCGCTGTGGTTTCACACATAGGTTGTATTATAACCAGGACTGATGTAGAGGGTAGGCGGAGTAGGGCACCACAGGGGAAAAAGCTCGGGCGGTGCTTGCGCAATTTATGGCTTTTCTTTAAAAAAAAATCCATAAAACAAAACTCAGAAACTAAAATCCATGCTACACAAGCGATCACCCTAAGTAGCCTTCCTCGGTATCTCCAGTCTCCAGGCAGCTCGCCAGAGGCTTCTTACTTCTAGGTGTGGTGAAGTTTTTGTTCTTATGAATAATAATACGAATAAATAGAAGGCAGATCTAACAAAACATTACAATAATAAGGGCGGGTTCACACTTGCGCCCGGTCTCCGCTTTCGAGTTTCCGTCTACTGCCAAGAGAAAAACTGGACAGGAGACGGAAACCGGCAGTCCGTTTTCAAACCCATTCACTTGAATAGGTAAGTGACCGCCTGTGAGCGTCTTCTGCCTCTCTGCGGCGAGACCGTTTTTTTTTTTTTTGTTTTTTTTTTTTTTTAACAGGACACAAAGTCCTACATGTCTGACTTTGCGTCCGGTTAAAAAAAACCTGTCTCGCCACGGAGAGACAGAAGATGCTCACAGACGGTCACTTACCCATTCAAGTGAATGGGTTTGAAAACTGACCGCCTTCTTCTGCCGAGAGGAACTGGACAGGAGACGGAAACCTAAAAGTGGAGACTGGGTGCAGGTATGAACCCGCCCTATGAAGTATTACATTGTATCTCTAATTGTTATCTGCATGGAGGGCCAAACTCTCTAGATGCCCATGGCAGGGGTGTCACTTCGGATGTACAAGCCATTTCCTCCAACCTCAATGACAGCTATTAGTTGAACAATTATTAAATACCTCCTATTGCCCCATTTTCCCCACTAGTCCCTACCTCTTATTTATAACACAAACCCTAAAGTTTTGGGCACCCTGCTACAGATAAATGGCCACTAGAGCTCCTCTTTTGGTTCTATCCCTCATTATCCTTCAATACAATCCATAAATTTGGCCCTCCCCAAAGGTACCTTCTGTGTCCGCCTATTCCTAGTTCCACCCCCGCTTATTTGTTTTCTATATATTTTATTTAATATTTTTATTATATATACAATTGTATCCAATATTCTTAAGAACCCTACCAAAAATGAAATTATAAATAGTCTTCTAGAAGAGTGGTCCTCTTGAAAAAGATGGTATAGGATGGACTTTTTGCTACGGGGTTACTATAATGGAGGTGGAATTTATAGCAATCCCTCTTAAAAAAAAAAAAAAAAAAAATTAATTAAATTCGAAACTATTGTAAAAAATGTTAATTTTTTTCATTTTTTTTTTAAAAATTTAATTTCTCACCTGTTCAGATTTTTCTGGCCCTATCATGTTCCTATTTATTCCGTGACACTTTGATGGTCTCCGGGCCCCCATCATGAATAATGGACTTGCTGGACCGACAACTTTATTTAGTAAATGTTCTCTTCGTTCCTAGTGATTTCTTTGCGGGATTATATGGGGAAGATCAATTGCGAGGCTCGGCGTTGAAGGCCATTACGCAACCTAATTCTATTGACTTACGAATAAGTTTCGTTACAGGAACAGAGGAAATCATTCTGGGAAATTTAATATTCTGCTAAAAGTGAAAAACAATACAATTCACAAAACGTGGGGGATGTTGACATTTGACTTATTTGCTGATCACTAACATGTAATGAACCATATCTCCCACTCACGCACAATACCACAAACTACAAGCTTTCGATCGAATGAATCAGGTGTTAAATACTGTCAGAAATTATGAGTTTGGCCGGAAAATTTAAAAAAAACAGAAAATAATTTAGATCAGTAAAAAAAATGTCACAAAGGATGATGAGTGTTACCTACACCAACTGATCGTGTCTGGAAAATGATGAGATGTGAGACATTAGCAGAAGATTTACTGAATAGACAAGTGTAGTGGAAAGAGAAAGAGCGGTCATAGGTTATAGAAGTCGTATCTAATCATACCTACGTCTAAGAAGGTCTATGGGGTACCATATATACTCGAGTATAAGCTGGATTCTTCAGCACAGTTTTTGTGCTGAAAAAAGCCCCCCTCGGCTTATACTCGAGTCAGAAATTTTTTTTTTGGAAGGGGGGGCCTATGACCAGCCGCAATATCAGTGTAAAGAATCTCCCATAAAATAGTGGGGAAGAAAAGAAGCTTTAAATTTTTTTAAAAAAAGTTGTAAATCCCTCCTTTCCCTAGAACACATACAAAAGTAGAAAATGACTATGAAACACAAACACATTAGGTATTCCTGTGTCTACTGAATATAGGGGATCTGCAGTGCTCCTGTTCCGTCGGGAAGGGGTTAATAGGAGCACTGCAGATACCCTATATTCAGCCAGACTGAATTCCAAGTGGGGAAAAAAAAAAAAAAAAACAGTTCTCAAGCTCAGGGAAGGGGCAGACAGACAATCAAAAACACCCCCTCCCCTCCCCCAGCACCTACTGCACCCAAAAACTCCGACCATTTTAATTTTTGAAATTTTCCAGTAGCTGCTGCATTTCCCCCCCTTGGCTTATACTCGGGGTCAATACGTTTTCCCAGTTTTTTGTGGTAAAATTAGGGGCCTCGGCTTATACTCGAGTATATACGGTATATAGAATCTGTAAGGGCTCCGACAACCTTGGCATGCGCCCAGACACCATCCCTGACCAGGGGACAGATATGCCTTTAGTTGAGGATAAGAATGTAACTTTATTCCAATTTCAACATTTCAGTAGAACATGGTCATATATATAACGCCAATATATTCCGCCGTAAGAAGATGACGATGAAGCCGGGACCGGAGGGCGTTGCCGAAAGAAGAAGAAAGTAGAGGAAGGCGTGCCAGAAGATGACGTCAGATAGATAGATAGATAGATAGATAGATAGATGATAGATAGGAGATAGATAGATAGATAGATAGAGAGAGAAATAGGAAATAGAGAGATAGATAGATAAGAGATAGATAGAGAGATAGGAAATAGATAGATAGATAGATAGATAGATAGATAGATAGATAGATAGATAGATAAGAGATAGATAGATAGATAGATAGATAGATAGATAGATAGATAGATAGGAGTTACCATCTATCCATTAATTGATTTATCATAATCTAGCACTGATGTGATCTAATAGTTGTCATATCAAAAATTATGGATTAATAGTACAGTGCCAAAATGGAATATACTATTACTTAGTTATCTCTTTAGTTTCGTTTGATTGTTGTTCATCCTGCTACTATGACACCTACGATGGATGGATGGATAGATAGATAGATAGATAGATAGATAGATAGATAGATAGATAGATAGATAGATAGATGGATGGTTATTTTTCTCAGAACTAGATTATATATTATAGTTATTTTTCTCAGGTTTTGGTTCCAATTAATTTTTGTCTTTTTTTCACACGCAGAGTAATAAGAATGATGAGTTTATGATCCAAGTAGCATCAACCATAGAAAGGTACAATACAGTCATTAGTCAGTCTAAGCCAATTCCCCCAACCTGTCCCCACCCCAGACACATCCTACACAAGTGCCACAAAACCCATCGAGTATCACTTTTTGTTTCCTGCCCAACACATTTCATAACAAGCTCTTTGCATGCAGAGAATTAGTTTTCCGTATTACTTTAGGTGTGAGGTGAAGTATAAGACAAATAAAATGTGTATTTTTGCATATTGGGAGACTGAGTCATTCGTTTACATAGTATTTTGGTGGGAATTGCTTGAAAAACCACAAAAAGTTGTGACACTGACACACACCTTCTCATGGTTAGTCACTGAACCGACTCTTGGTTTATAAAGACAGGAGCCCGGGGCAGTTTAGGGGACCATAAAATTGGCAATAAAAATGGCAACTCTTTTTATAGGACAAGAGGGGTTTGGGTTTGTAAACACGGGATCATACTGTGACCCAAGCGATCGGGAGAGATGGTCGTTGGGCCGGCCAATATTGGTCCAGTTATATAACATGTACGGCCAGTTCCTGTGATGGTCGGCCAGTCCAGTTCCTCATATTCTCAATAAATTTGGAGATTATATAAAGGTCTTCTTATCCTGAAACACCCCCTTACTCCTTGCCCGTTGACAATGTCGGGCACAGCAGCTCACCCTACAGTCAAAAACACAAACAAAAAATTTCTCAGGCTCACAATAACACATTTTAAACACCTGCTTGCAACTTATAAGAATGAAGTCCATGCGACCCAACAGGAACAAAAATAGTCAAGAAACCCCTCTGGGACAATAACTGCTCACGGTAACGCACAGCTCTACAAACAAACACAAATCTCCCAGAAGTCTCAGCGGTTCCACACAAAATGTAGGATTTTGCAGGCCACAAGGGTACCATGCATCACATTCCTTCCTTCTAAGAACACAAGTTGCTGGTGTAGAAAGGTGACACAATGGAAAATAAAGAGCAAGTTGCGGGCCGGACACGAGTTTTTACATTCTGAAAATTCTTATTCCAACATTTTGCTCACGGATGTCCAAACTGAACTGATGTTATTAAAGCAACCATATGCAATACGGAAAAAAAAAAGTTTCAAAGTAGCTTTGGTGCAAAATTTTCAACCACTTGTTGACCTGTGTGTATCCACCTGTGACGCTGGCCGGCTGCCGGCAAAGTCAGCATCACAGGTGCTTCCATTCATTTCTATGGGTGCGTGCTGTTCGGATCGGCTGATTCGAACAGTGTTCGCTCATCTCTACTTCCCTCCTTATGTAAGTCATAATAGTTGGCAAGTAAACAGATTGATTACTTATATTTTGTGGCTACAAAGTTTCCTAATCTCCATAGTTGCTTACATAAATTCTGCTGGTTGCCCTTGGAAACAGACAACACTATATCCCACTGTGTAGTCAGCCACACCTAGGCCTAGTTCTGTGTAATTGTGATCCAATCTCTTAAAATGCCTTGTTATTTGTCAACAGGAAACCAACAAATAAACTTTGCTGTGACCAGAGAACAATATATAACGTAGATAAGTAAAGGTAGTTCCATATAGGCTTCTGCTTATCATGGGATACAGAGTTATAATGATCTCAACGCACTTATTATATGGCTTCCTTATTAGCTGCTGAGACGCGGGAACAATCACGGGCACGGTGAAAGGAACAAGTTAGGAACAAGTTGAGCGGCAGGCCAACTTGAGAGCTGGCGAAACTCTAAAGCATGCGGATCATCAACACGCTCATTATATGGCTTCCCAGCGAGCTTCTGGAACAATCACGGGCACAGCGCAAGGAACGAGTTCAGCGGCATATCAGCTGCTGAAACACTGGAGCAGGCAGATCATCAACACCAACAACACGCTCATTATATGGTGTACCAGCGAGCTGCTGAGATGCCGGAACAATCACAGGCATGGCGTGAAGAACAAGTTCAGCAGCAGGAGAGCTTAAGAGCTGCCGAAATGCCGGAGCAGGCAAACCATCGACGGCAGCAATTTGCTGAATATAGGAGAATCATACATGCCAACAACACGCAGATGAAGTCACGGGCAGAGGCTAGTATTATATAAACTTTTTCTCTTTAATAAACTTTATTTATATACAGTCCTAAAGGACAAAGACAAACAGGTGCGATTTCATATGATAGTTACTATGTTACTTCTCCACAACATGTTTATATGCAGAGTGCACAGAAGTGAACGGATGTCTACTCTTTGCAACAGCGGTCAAGCATGCTTGATTATATCTGACGTCGGGGGAGGGGGGGGGATCTGACTACAGGAAGGTTTTCTACAGCACAAAGTAAATCATGGATATTCAGAAGACTTGATGCATGGCTAATCAATCTAATGTTTGTTTCATTAAATGTTCCCTTAAAGATATCGCAGAAGTAGCTGGACACATCCTATGAGGCACATGATAATGAGCAAGTGTAACAACACGCAATCGAAACACCTATACAGGGGCGTACAATAATAATAATAATAATAGAGAGAGATACACAAGAAGATCTCGGCGATCATACGCATAACGTTCAAAGCAATGAACCATTTGAGCATAGCTTTTTATAAGCCTCAGCTCAGGCCTGATTTTTTCTGTAAAGCAACTGGCTGCAGCAGGAGCTTCTCCCCCACAGATTAGTCTACATCAAAAGACCAGACACACTATAGGGGACAGGCCAACAAAAAAGGCCCATTTTTTAAACATAAAGTTAAACATGTTTTTTTAAGAATTTAGATGATTTTATTTTTAATTTTTCATGGCATTATTTAAATTTACATTCTGGCCACTAAGCTGAATAATAGCCTGACACTTGCCAATTCTTTAAAGGGTTTGGTTTTTTTTTGGAACCACCACTTCATCTACATTATAGATGGGATCACAATAGAAGATAAGAGCTGTAAAGATAAAACCATTGACCCATCTTTACATCCAGAACATGTTTAGGGAACTCTCCCGTAGACCTGCATGAGTTGTATTCAGACTATTGCTGCTTATGGCCATTAAGCATATCACTAACAAAGCAAAGGAGAAGCTCAGGTAAGATCGCTGTCCCCATAATCATGACAGAAAACAGAATACGGTAAAAACCTACAATAAGTAAATAAAAAACGGATTAGTGAAAGGACTAGATTTCACTCTGAAAACCCATTGTAATATATACTATTAGAGAATTCGGAGTTAAAAAGGCGGTCCTCTGTTCAGCATCCTTATGTCCTGTCTAAAATAAAGAGCGCCTCCCGCTCGGAAGGACCTTTCCTGTCCTGCATTGTACAGACCCTTCTATATTTTGAATGGTTACTATGCAATACTGAATTTCACCTGTGGAGGTGCTACAGGAAAAATGAAGACTTACTGTCAGCTTTCCCCACAGATTACAATATGGAGATGTTTTGTGATCAGTTTATTGCCAAATGTCCCCTCTGACCAATAGGGTTTGCTCAAAGTATAAAACCCATTTCAGATAGGAAAAAATAGCAACAAGGCTAGCGGGGTGCCCCACTAATAGCTCCGTTAAAGAAGAAAAAATGAAACATACAACCCTTCCTCCTTTCCTTTTATATCACATTACAACTAAAATATGATAAGGAATCTTCATTATGTGTTCCAGAAGATCTGCCAAGTCCAGTTCCTCATTGTCCTCTGCTTAGCTGTAAGGTAACTGGCTGCAGCAGGAGCTTCCCCCCTTTTCTTGTTTGAAGTAGGACAAAAGATCTTGAAGCCTTGTCCCCTTTGCTAAACTCTACTCTCAGCCAAAGACAGAATTGATCAGCAGGAGAATTTCAATTTTAAGATCTCTACAAGTCTGGGTCAGGATCATGCAGAAAATGAGGCCAACAGTGGGGACAACTATATTTCTTGTTCATTCCTACCATAGGTTTAGTTTTTATTTAAGGTGTCCATACATATTAGCCGCACTCAACAATTTTGGCCGTCTGTGTGGAAGACTCCATCTTGTAAATGCATGCTTGGCTGAGAATTCATGTGTAAGGAAGAGTTGGTAAGAGTAGCTGTTGACTGTTTGACCATTCACCTGACATCAAAGGTGTATGGCCATATGTATGAGACAGCTATGATGGACTAATCACAAGGAACCCACAGCTGAGACGTCCAGGAATCAGATGCAAGAACCTGGCAGCAAACACTCAATTTGCCAGCAGTGCCTCCACAGGAGAAGTTAAGTATTACACCATTCTCATAAATATACTATGTAACAGTTGGATATGTAAGGTCCTCCAGAACGAGAGACGTTCTTTGTAGAGAATTTGTGATCCAACTAATAGGTGAGGATCCTAAACCGAGAGCCCCTCTACCAACTCCAAATTCTCTAATATGATATTTAAAAAATAGGTTTCCTAAAACAGACAATTTCCTAAATGAACAAACTGGTTCACCAGATCCCATGTACAATGAATTATAATGGGAGCATTATCTTCCTTCAACAGAATGACACAAGACCTCGGCATATTTTGAGAAGCTTAGATAAAAAGACTAAATATACAAAAAAATTCTGCCTGGAAATGTGAGTCACAAAAACAGGTACGAGAACCAGCAACATTTTTGTTACTTTTTTCCCACCATTAATTAGTCCTCCAAAATAAACAATGTCTTCCCAACTTCCACACAGTCCTGCGGGAAAACGGCAAGTCTAGATTTATGCTATGTTATTGAAGGAATGATCACAAGGCAGGTTCAGGAGACAGAATTTATTGGAAGAACACGTATCACAGCCTGCAACTGATCCTGGGAATTTTTGTTAAGCAACTGGGGCAATTTGTTTTATACAAATATTAAAACCGCTATGCTACTTGCTGGTTTACACCACACCATGCCCTCCAATTGGGGTCAGGAGTGCCGACTGCTTGACCTACAGTTGACGACTTATTTTTTCTACAATAGGGGTGAGCAAGTTGGCCAAACCATCCAGTTTCGGTAGGACTGGATGACCATTTTATGGGAATTGGGGTCTACTGACAAGGACAGATGATGTTGGGTCAACGGTTTGGGAATGCTGGGCCATCTGATAATGATTTCTACCACTCTCTCCCCACTGAGAACATATGTACAGATTATATGTGTATGGGGGTGTTAAAAGGAATAGCTGTGGGCTGAACGAGAGTGTACTCTTACCTATGTTTGGTTTCTCTTCCCTTATTTGCAAATGTTGCAAAAATCAGTAAAGCGGGACAGCCATGTGCAAGTTTTTTCCACTCAACTGGCAAAATCTGAGCATGGTTCTCCCATGCCCATGAGGTTCCATTGAAACAAAATGGGCTACTTTGATAGCGTGGACACCATGATGATTCGTGGGAGGGGGGTGCAACACTGAAAGGAACTCCTCAAGAACAAGGGCAGCTAGAGAGTCCATATTTCCCTTGTGGGAATGGGGGAATCTGTTTTTTTCCCTGTATGAGAACCCCTCATTCTATTATGTCCTTATATACTGAACTGAATGGGTTCATTAAGACATAGCGAAGAGTAAGCTTAGGTGTAGAAAAGGTCCTTTAGTCACACAGGTCCTTAAGTAAGTGAAGGATATGCTTAAAAAAAAAATACTAACATTTGACCTCTTCTTACTCTCCAGTTGCCATATATGCAATAAATTTTCTAGAAAGGAAGGGTATAGGCTGCTTCGTGCATTTTGGTGATGGATCCAGCAAAGCTACATCCCAATATTTCAGCAAAACCTCACCCATCCTCATGAAAACTACAAGAGAAGCGGAAGAACCGTCTGGACACCCCCTTTCCTAAATCAGGAACTTTTGTTGATCAGCTAATGACAAGTACAGTAATCAACTGCGATCAATGAGATCACGTTGTTGCTGTAGTGACCCCTGGAGGCAGTGTGGGGTTTTACAAGGCACCTTTTTAAAGTAAATGGGCAACAATATACTACATAGTCCGACTGAATCGTCCAGATCAGGAGCCACACCAAAGGGTAAGCACCAAAGGGTTAAGCGCATTGAATATTTGATGTGTTTAACCCCTTGGTGTTCGGCCGCTTACACGGATCGAATTCGATTCGATAAAATACTACTCGCTCATCTCTAGTTACCATTCTATTAAAAGGGGAGGTTCATAAAAAATTCTGTCCAATATTTAGTCTTTATAGAGTTCCTGATCCTGTTCTGTTTGGCCATCACCAAGATCGGTGCTCACAATTTTCCCAAGAACTGGCCCTGAAGTGTGAGTCTTACTCAATCGTAGAAATCTGAAACCACAAGTTATACAAAATTTCAACAAAAATATTCAAATGGGCATCTTATGTCTTCTTGGGTACAAAACTTCCAGCTTCATGCAAAGTCTGATAATAATTACTAACCTCATGTCCTGTTGTAAGAATCAGTATTTTCAGTATTTGTGAGCGTCTCTATAGGTTTTTCATTTCGATAACCATTGTGGCACAAAGCAGAACTCGCCTCGAAAATAAAAAACAGCGACTTTGCATAAGACTCTTTGGTCTCCTAAATGGGGAGATCCCCCGATGCTTCTCAGTATCACCTCTGTTATCTGTTTCTGTTTCACTCATCTGCCGAATTACTAAGAACCCTACAGAAGGTCAGCAACCTTCTTAAGGAACCGCTACCTTCTAGTTTATAATGGTTAAAAAAAATATACAAAAATTGTTTTCGCCTTGTTACTAGCTTACTCAGCAAACTGGAAATGCTGATGTGAACATAGGTCTATTTGGTAGAACACTAGAGATCAAGTTATGGCTGTAGGGCAATAAGGTTCTTGGATTGGGCCAGTCTTGCAAAAAAGTTGATTGGGTAACAAAAACTTTCACTCTGCTATCCGCTTAGCCAGAAAACTGGAAACTAGGGTTGAGCGATCGGGAAAGATCGGATCCCGATCGGCGATCAAGCAAAATTTCACTATCGGGATCGGCTGGAAAATGATTGAAAATCAGATTTTAAAAACGATCCTGAAATCTCAAGATCGGCTCAACCCTACTGGAAATGGACGGTGATGTCAATGTAGTTCTGCTTCATAAAACCACTAGAGAAGTTATGGTTGTAGGGCAGCTTGGCCAATAAAATATAAATATATAGTTGACAAGATTGGTTCTACCCAATGTTTTGCTCACAACTCTCCACAAGCAGCTGGCCCAAGACACAACGAAATATCAACGTTCTTAGGGAGAACTAGTGATGTCACTCACTGAGAAGGAATGGTGGTGAAACATCTGCACTTCTTTACCCCGTAAAGGGTGGAGCCAGTCTAACAAAAATGTTTTGCCCTACTACTAGTATTGTAAGAAACTGGAAATGCACCGGGCCTAGTTCTGTTTGTCCAAGTTATGGAGTTATGGCAGTAGGGATCCATGCATGGTCACAAAAAATAAATGGGAGATCATATTGGTTCCCAACCGTTTTACCCAAAGGACTCCACCACCATCCAGCCCATATAAGTCTCAATGTTCTTAGGAAGAACTAGTGATGTCTTACATGGAGAGGACTGGTGGCAAACTGCCTGTACGTCGTGTGTAAGCTATCAAGCACAGAAAGATGGCAGGTTGGTTCTGGGAAGCAAAAAGTTGCCAGTCTAAACAAGAGGTTTTTCTCTGTTACTAGCTTAGCTGGAAAACTGGAAATTTAAATGGTGATGCAAACTTACTTCTGTTTGGATGATCCCCACCCAATGTTTTACTCAGAGGTCCCAACCAGCATTCGACCCAGGATATAACCAAGTCTTAATGCCCTTAGGGACAACTAGTGATGGCCCACTGGTGAGAACTAATAATGTCTCACTTTGAGAAGACTGGTGGTGAACCGCCTGCCCTTCATGTCCAAGCTATCAATCTCAGCAAGACGGCATCTGGATTCTTAGATGGGGCCAGTCTAGCAAAAAGTTGCCGGTGTAACAAAAAGTTACCTATATAAATTCTAAATAATGGCTGGTGTAATAATACCTAATTTTTTGTAAAAAAAAAAATGTACCCATGTACGATATGAATAGATATATTGTACATAAAGACATTTAATTTTTTTTTCCACATCTTGGTTTATAAAATAAAATATTTAAGACAGAGGTGTGAAATACGTTTTCTGCCTCACAATAAATACATTGTAACAAGCTCAGAACCGTTGTTGCGAGTGACCTCCTAAGCAGAACATGTGTAAAAATTTCCGCCACACTTGAAAACAGTGTTAAAACCTTGGATATGATATTAAGCAAATACGTAAAGCTTTATTAACAAGTTTAATATGGATGTAAACGAGGCCAAGAAACGCGGCTTCGCACAGAGAGGTATGTTCCGGCGTGTGGATGCGTGGACCCCACGGTGTTAATGAAGCGTGCTCGCAGGATTGGCTTATTTGTGCGTTTTCTATGCCTTTGGTTTAAGAACCATCGAGGGGTTATTACCGAGTATGAGTCACACTAATTACAGAACACTATGTGTGAAATTACACTTAATTAGTTACAATAAAGAACGCCACGCAAATGAATTCAAGATGCTGGAAAAGTGATTAAATCAGGAAAATACACAAAAACAGCGGCAACATCGAGACCTGCTATTAGGAACTGCTATCAACCAACCGGGCCAGAGAGACTTCCCAACTACGCAAAAATCCAACAGCTTGTATGAGGCAAGGCCTAAAAATATTTGGGAATGTTATAATGGGGTCGTATTGAAAAATATGGCTATGAGGAATCAGCTGTTATGGCAGAGGGAAGCTGCAGGTGACAAGAGGGCTGCTGCAGGAGAAACATGGTACTATATGGTACCCATACAAATGAGGAGAAAATAAGAAAATTGGTGTTTAAGAGCAACTGTTTTAGCGAACAAAGGGGACCCAAATGGAAAACCTCCCAGATTTGAGGAAGCTGGATTCTAACAACCAATCCTTTGCTCTTGAGAAAGTAAAGTTATCACCAGAGGTATCGGACAGTGGCTTATTATTCTCTCCCTATTTCAAGCGTGCTTGTGTATAGAAGGACATAAGGTACAGCTATTGGCCAAACAAGACTCTGACCGATATCGGTCTACAGTAATAGGCAGTTTCCCTGCTCTCCTTCCTTTTGCTAAACTGACTTTCACTCCAAGTCTCTGCTAAATCCATCTTTCAAAGTATATGGAAGTTTATGGAAAGTAAGAGGGTAGAAGTGAGCAAAATTGGAGCTTTCTATCACAACCAAAGTGCTTTATTCACATCAGTAAAGGCCATTACTTCTCCATATATGGTAGGTCCAACAGCCTATGGCCTCTAGTCTCTTCAGGGAGAACTGGGGGATGGGGACTATGTAGAGACACAAGATAAATCCTACGGAGACGAAAATTGCGTGATGCAGGAGCAAAAAAGGAGTTTTCTTTTACAACCAAAGTGCTTTATTCACATCAGCCCAGGCCAGTACTTCTCTATATAGGTGATGCACAATTTTGGGGCTGCTTCTGAGTGAGAGCGACAGCCATAGGGCAGATTCTCCTCTCCTTACTGTGTGCAGTTATGGACACTATTCTATACCCTCAAGTTAACGGAGAACTGCAAACTATAGATAAAGCCTGCAGAGAGAAAAGATGCTACAAAACTGCTAATCTGCATCATACCCACTGTACTACTGATTTATACAAGGTTTGTTAGGTATGCTTTATATGCTTTCTTAGAGCCTGTACATAAAGACAAGATTCCAGGGCACGCATTACATTTCTTATAGAAGATATAGCTAAATTGTAGGTCTATAGATACCAGGGATCAATGTCAGTGATGTCAGGAGTACAGCATTTTTTGTCCAGAGCTGGATTTACATACATTTCTGGACTTTTTGACTTTCACAAGCCCATGTAGATTAGGAAACACAAGATTCCTTATCTGTCACCTTAAGACATGGCATCACCACATTCACTGCCACGAAAGGCAGGCAGACAGGCAGCTAGACGTGCTGACTGCTTACAGATGAGTTTTTGCTTAGGAGTTGAGTGCAATGAACACTGTCACTCATATAGCCAGAGGAAAAGGGAGAGGTTTCCCAATGAAGACACAAGTTCCTGTGTTCTTCCTATCTCCAGTCCGCCCCATAGATATGCCAATGGGAGCGCCGCCATAGGAGATTTATGGTCACTGATTTCAATGCCCGAATTTATACTCAACTAAAACCTTTCTACGAAACAAAAATTAACAATCACAAATATAAAAGCAAGAAAAACGGATTATAGAAAAATGGGATAACCGGGTGTGTTCTCAGGTCACGCTGTGTAATTCAATCTATTGTTTCATAGTCATTTTATGGTGTAAACTATTTCACGGGTTACATATAGAATGAATTTTGCAGAGGATCTTGTACAGGTCCTGTATTATACTTTACAGCTGCATTCACAGTTTTGCAGGCTTCAGAGCTGAAATCTCCCAGCAATTCTTTCTGGCTCAATGTTTGCACAGAGCTTGTTCTGGTGATCGGGGAAGTCACATCTTTACTAGAGATGAGCGAACAGTGTTCTATCGAACACATGTTCGATCGGATATCAGGGTGTTCGCCATGTTCGAATCGAATCGAACACCACGTGGTAAAGTGCGCCAAAATTCGATTCCCCTCCCACCTTCCCTGGCGCCTTTTTTGCACCAATAACAGCGCAGGGGAGGTGGGACAGGAACTACGACACTGGGGGCATTGAAAAAAATTGGAAAAAGTCATTGGCTGCCGAAATCAGGTGACCTCCATTTTAGACGAATAGTGGATTTCAAATCCGGGTCATATGAGAATGTGAACTTTGTGACTATGAGACAGGGATAGCTGTACAGGCAGGGATAGCTAGGGATAACCTTTATTTAGGGGGGAATGTTATTAAAAATAACTTTTTGGGGCTCTATCGGGTGTGTAATTGTGATTTTTGTGAGATAAACTTTTTCCCATAGGGATGCATTGGCCAGCGCTGATTGGCCGAATTCCGTACTCTGGCCAATCAGTGCTGGCCAATGCATTCTATTAGCTTGATGAAGCAGAGTGTGCACAAGGGTTCAAGCGCACCCTCGGCTCTGATGTAGCAGAGCCGAGGCTGCACAAGGGTTCAAGCGCACCCTCGGCTCTGATGTAGGAGAGCCGAGGGTGCACTTGAACCCTTGTGCACCCTCAGCTCTGCTACATCAGAGCCGAGGGTGCGCTTGAACCCTTGTGCACACTCTGCTTCATCAAGCTAATAGAATGCATTGGCCAGCGCTGATTGGCCAATGTATTCTATTAGCCTGATGAAGTAGAGCTGAATGTGTGTGCTAAGCACACACATTCAGCTCTACTTCATCGGGCTAATAGAATGCATTGGCCAGCGCTGATTGGCCAGAGTACGGAACTCGACCAATCAGCGCTGGCTCTGCTGGAGGAGGCGGAGTCTAAGATCGCTCCACACCAGTCTCCATTCAGGTCCGACCTTAGACTCCGCCTCCTCCGGCAGAGCCAGCGCTGATTGGCCGAAGGCTGGCCAATGCATTCCTATGCGAATGCAGAGACTTAGCAGTGCTGAGTCAGTTTTGCTCAACTACACATCTGATGCACACTCGGCACTGCTACATCAGATGTAGCAATCTGATGTAGCAGAGCCGAGGGTGCACTAGAACCCCTGTGCAAACTCAGTTCACGCTAATAGAATGCATTGGCCAGCGCTGATTGGCCAATGCATTCTATTAGCCCGATGAAGTAGAGCTGAATGTGTGTGCTAAGCACACACATTCAGCACTGCTTCATCAAGCCAATACAATGCATTAGCCAGTGCTGATTGGCCAGAGTACGGAATTCGGCCAATCAGCGCTGGCTCTGCTGGAGGAGGCGGAGTCTAAGGTCGGACCTGAATGGAGACTGGTGTGGAGCGATCTTAGACTCCGCCTCCTCCAGCAGAGCCAGCGCTGATTGGTCGAGTTCCGTACTCTGGCCAATCAGCGCTGGCCAATGCATTCTATTAGCCCGATGAAGTAGAGCTGAATGTGTGTGCTTAGCACACACATTCAGCTCTACTTCATCAGGCTAATAGAATACATTGGCCAATCAGCGCTGGCCAATGCATTCTATTAGCTTGATGAAGCAGAGTGTGCACAAGGGTTCAAGCGCACCCTCGGCTCTGATGTAGCAGAGCTGAGGGTGCACAAGGGTTCAAGTGCACCCTCGGCTCTCCTACATCAGAGCCGAGGGTGCGCTTGAACCCTTGTGCACACTCTGCTTCATCAAGCTAATAGAATGCATTGGCCAGCACTGATTGGCCAGAGTACGGAATTCGGCCAATCAGCGCTGGCCAATGCATTCTATTAGCCCGATGAAGTAGAGCTGAATGTGTGTGCTAAGCACACACATTCAGCACTGCTTCATCACGCCAATACAATGCATTAGCCAGTGCTGATTGGCCAGAGTACGGAATTCGGCCAATCAGCGCTGGCTCTGCTGGAGGAGGCGGAGTCTAAGATCGCTCCACACCAGTCTCCATTCAGGTCCGACCTTAGACTCCGCCTCCTCCAGCAGAGCCAGCGCTGATTGGTCGAGTTCCGTACTCTGGCCAATCAGCGCTGGCCAATGCATTCTATTAGCCCGATGAAGTAGAGCTGAATGTGTGTGCTTAGCACACACATTCAGCTCTACTTCATCGGGCTAATAGAATGCATTGGCCAATCAGCGCTGGCCAATGCATTCTATTAGCGTGAACTGAGTTTGCACAGGGGTTCTAGTGCACCCTCGGCTCTGCTACATCAGATTGCTACATCTGATGTAGCAGTGCCGAGTGTGCATCAGATGTGTAGTTGAGCAAAACTGACTCAGCACTGCTAAGTCTGCATTCGCATAGGAATGCATTGGCCAGCCTTCGGCCAATCAGCGCTGGCTCTGCCGGAGGAGGCGGAGTCTAAGGTCGGACCTGAATGGAGACTGGTGTGGAGCGACCTTAGACTCCGCCTCCTCCAGCAGAGCCAGCGCTGATTGGCCGAATTCCGTACTCTGGCCAATCAGCACTGGCTAATGCATTGTATTGGCTTGATGAAGCAGTGCTGAATGTGTGTGCTTAGCACACACATTCAGCTCTACTTCATCGGGCTAATAGAATGCATTGGCCAGCGCTGATTGGCCGAATTCCGTACTCTGGCCAATCAGCACTGGCTAATGCATTGTATTGGCTTGATGAAGCAGTGCTGAATGTGTGTGCTTAGCACACACATTCAGCTCTACTTCATCGGGCTAATAGAATGCATTGGCCAATCAGCGCTGGCCAATGCATTCTATTAGCGTGAACTGAGTTTGCACAGGGGTTCTAGTGCACCCTCGGCTCTGCTACATCAGATTGCTACATCTGATGTAGCAGTGCCGAGTGTGCATCAGATGTGTAGTTGAGCAAAACTGACTCAGCACTGCTAAGTCTGCATTCGCATAGGAATGCATTGGCCAGCCTTCGGCCAATCAGCGCTGGCTCTGCCGGAGGAGGCGGAGTCTAAGGTCGGACCTGAATGGAGACTGGTGTGGAGCTATCTTAGACTCCGCCTCCTCCAGCAGAGCCAGCGCTGATTGGTCGAGTTCCGTACTCTGGCCAATCAGCACTGGCCAATGCATTTCTATGGGGAAAAGTTAGCTTGCGAAAATCGCAAACTGACAGGGATTTCCATGAAATAAAGTGACTTTTATGCCCCCAGACATGCTTCCCCTGCTGTCCCAGTGTCATTCCAGGGTGTTGGTATCATTTCCTGGGGTGTCATAGTGGACTTGGTGACCCTCCAGACACGAATTTGGGTTTCCCCCTTAACGAGTTTATGTTCCCCATAGACTATAATGGGGTTCGAAACCCATTCGAACACTCGAACAGTGAGCGGCTGTTCGAATCGAATTTCGAACCTCGAACATTTTAGTGTTCGCTCATCTCTAGTAATATATCCAAACAGTGACTGCACCAGCAGAATAGTGAGTGCAGCTCTAGAGTATAATACAGGATAAATAATGTAATGTATGTACACAGTGACTGCACCAGCAGAATCGTGAGCGCAGCTCTGGAGTATAATACAGGATAAGTAATGTAATATATCTAAACAGTGACTGCACCAGCAGAATAGTGAGCGCAGCTCTAGAGTATAATACAGGTTAGGATCAATACCAATGAATAAAGTAATATATGTACACCGTAACTCTTCTAGAAGAATAGGGAGTGCAGCTCTGGAGTATAATACAGGATAAGTAATGTATGTACACAGTGACTGTACCAGCAGAATAGTGAACGCAGCTCTGGAGTATAATACAGGATAAGTAATGTAATATATCTAAACAGTGACTTCACCAGCAGAATAGCGAGCGCAGCTCTGGTGTATAATACAGGATAAGTAATGTAATGTATGTACACAGTGACTGCACCAGCAGAATAGTGAGCACAGCTCTGGGGTATAATACAGGATAAGTAATGTAATGTATGTACACAGTGACTGCACCAGCAGAATAGTGAGCGCAGCTCTGGAGTATAATACAGGATAAGTAATGTAATGTATGTACACAGCGACTGCACCCGCAGAATAGTGAGTGCAGCTCTGAAGTATAATACAGGATAAGTAATGTAATGTATGTACACAGTGACTGCACCAGCAGAATAGTGAGCGCAGCTCTGGAGTATAATACAGGATAAGTAATGTAATGTATGTACACAGCGACTGCACCAGCAGAATAGTGAGCGCAGCTCTGAAGTATAATACAGGATGTAATTTAACAGAGAATTATGTCAAGGCTAACTAGTAAACTACTAATGACCATTTACTAGTATGCAGCTTCTAATTCATGTATAGACTATAAAGTATCAGAACCCTTCAAGCATTTAATGATCTCTCTCTACAACCCACTCACCTCAGAAAATTGTCAATGTCATTTTCCTGGCTCAGCCTCAATATTGGGGGATGGTCATTTCATAAGCCACAGGAATTCATGAAGATTAAGGCTGCCAACAAAAATTAAAAACAAAAAATTGATCAATCAACTTGGAATGCACATTATGGACCACAGCTCCAATTGAACATGGAACCCCTTTTCTCCTGACTGGTGGGGTACCAGAAATGAAACCCCCAGTAGTCATACACTAGGTCAGGGGTAGGGAACCTTCGGCTCTCCTGCTGCTGTGAAACTGCAACTCCCAGCATGCTCCATTCACTTCCATTGGAGCTCTAAGAACAGCAGCAGAGCAAGTAGGCATGCTGGGAGTTGTAGTTTCACAACAGCTGGAGAGCCGTACGTTCCCTACACCTGCACTAGGTTATGTTTTTGGGGGTCCATTGCATTTATGGAATAAAAAGATCTGACTGCTTTCTTCTAGACACAGCGTCACTCTTGCCCATGGATTGTACCAGGCATTCAAACTTCTGTGCAATACCCGGAACAGTCCATGGGAGAAGAGTGGGGTTCTTGAATGGGTGAGTAAGGTCAACAGGTTCCAGCAACCAAGCCATGAAGATGACTAAGACCTGACAGCTTCAGACATGATGAGACACCACTATTATCCAACAACAAATGGGCATACAAATATTCCGGTGAATAAAATACCATAATTACACTTGGCAAGTGCTGAAAAGAATAGCAATATGGACAAGAAAGGGATCTGGGATGGGCTTTGATGCTTATGTAGCGAGCTGCTGTTAATTGGGATTCATCACTTGGGATTTTTACTATCCAAACTCTGGGGTTTACATGTCTGCACAAAACATGGGCTCCACCCTGCCACATTAATTAGGATAAATGGAAGCATGAAATAATGCCGCAGCTTTACCTAATGACTAGTTTTTGTTGTTCAAAAGAAAATGTAAACTGACTAAGAAGCCTGGGTGTCCATACAAATAAGGAAAAAGTATGTGCCCCCCTCCCTGTGCCTTCATACTGCACATTTATCAGATTGAGGTTAGGGTCATTTGATGGTGCCGTCCAATGGAGTGATGGATACAGGAGACAAGTGGACCCCACTGACTATAATGGGATCCGTTGGTTGTCTGGCCAAAGAAAAAGTCCCCCATGCAAGACTTTTTCTTCTGTCAATTTTCGGTGGACACTGTGATGGAGACTCCAATAAAGACTCCAGTGCAGATGTAAACATAACCCAATAATGTAATATTACATGACACAGATTCTAAGGTAGAACGGAAATCACACACCACTATATTACTAGCACCATATACATTTTTGGTAAAGACAAGTTGATCCAGTGTTTATACTGATTGCCGGACTTGGGGTCAGGAAGGAATTTTTTTCCCCTGACATGGGGCAATTGGCATCAGCCTCATGGGATTTTTTAATTTAATTTAGATCAACACTGTTGAGTTATAGGTTGGATTTGATGGACCTGTTGGATTCGGATAGGTTGGATTTGATAGATCTGTCGGATTCGGATAGGTTGGATTTGATGGACCTGTCGGATTCGGATAGATTGGATTTGATGGACCTGTCGGATTCAGCAAGGTTGGATTTGATGGACCTGTTGGATTCGGATAGGTTGGATTTGATGGACCTGTTGGATTGGGATAGGTTGGATTTGATGGACCTATCGGATTCGGATAGGCTGGATTTGATGGACCTGTCGGATTCGGCAAAGTTGGATTTGATGGACCTGTCGGATTTGGATAGGTTGGATTTGATGGACCTGTTGGATTTGGATAGGTTGAATTTGATGGACCTGTCGGATTCGGCAAGGTTAGATTTGATGGACCGGTCGGATTTGGATAGGTTGGATTTGATGGACCGGTCGGATTCGGATAGGTTGGATTTGATGGACCTGTTGGATTCAGATAGGTTGGATTTGATGGACCTGTTGGATTCAGATAGGTTGGATTTGATGGACCTGTTTGATTCGGCAAAGTTGGATTTGATGAACCTGTTGGATTCAGCAAGATTGGATTTGATGGACCTGTCGGATTTGGATAGGTTGGATTTGATGGACCTGTCGGGATAGGGTGGAGTTGATGCACCTGTCGGATTTGGATAGGTTGAATTTGATGGACCTTTGTCTTCATCCAACCTCATCAACTATATTACTATGACTGTTGGGACTATTACTCCCCCCAAAAAAATGTCAAATTGTGGTGTCAATATTATTCATCATTGCTGTCATGCAAAGCAGAATGTTCAATGGTGGGTTAAATTTTTTGCCAAAACCTGACAGCTATATTCATAAGAAGTCTGCCCATGAACGACCAGATGCATTGCTTTTTTATCACAACATGACGTAGTTAAAGAAACCTTGTGATGGATACTTCCTTCTAATGTTGAAGCACCAGTCACTAATAGACAAAAATTTTAAAAACAGTCAAATTTAAGTTTGTCAATGGTTGGATAAAACGATGACTGTTTATTGCTAAATTTCACAAAAAGAATCGTCCATTTTGGTCAGTTTAAGACTAAAGCTGGCCATACACTTCACTCAGCTGTCAGAGGAACACTCATTTGGATGACCGATATCCCTCCCAATGGGGTCAAGTGTGCATATGTCTTGAATGAGGGAAGTGGGATAAGCTATGTCAGACAACCCTGGTAGTGGCTTATCTCCCTGAGAACAAACAGATTGGACTTGTTGATATCCATGTGTCTGATCATTCTGCTATTAGGACGGAGTTGAGAGGCTTCAGCTCACACTAAATGGCCAGCTGGGTCATGTTAAAATTGGCATGTTCGACCAACATTTTTGACCACAGCTCTAGAGCCCATCGAGCCTGGCTGTGTCCATTCAGCTAAATTTTATCAATAAAATTGACCAATTAATTGACTGACTACCTGAAGTTTCTACGTTTTTTTTTTTATACAGATTTTAGTTTTTTTTTATTTTTTACTCAGGCTGCTTAAATTTAGTTTCAAGAGCCGAATCCACTCCAGGTGTCAGAAGCCAGCAAATACTAAAGTCAAACAAAAATATATTCTTAACATCCAAAAATTCAGAAAAAGAAGCCACCTGGGGGCATAACCCGTTCGAGAAATTGTGTTCATGTTGGCCTTCCAGAGGAATGGTAAATGAAGCCAATGAGTAAAGCCGATGTGCACACATCCACGACACCTTCTGGTACTTCGGCTTCATGTTTCGAGTGGATAAGTCGTACAGTAAATGCTTTCATAAAGTGTCCAAGAGCAAGTGACCCTTCAGCAGCTACAACCCAAGCCACAGGTATTTCATACATGGGTAGGGAGAAGGTCAGAAAGTGCCGAATGTCTAAGCAACCACTGCTGTGATGTGAAACGGCAGCAGCGGGAAGCGCTTATGAATCTGCGTGGTTGGTCAAACTGTGGTCAGACATATCAAAGGAGTATAAATACACTGCGCAGCCAGTTGGAGGAGAGCGGAGTGACTGAACCTGGCGTGAAACTTTAACCCGATATTGGATAATCCAAAAACTCTTGTAGTTTAGCACCTGTGACCGGTTGAAAAGTGCAGTCTAGAAATTTTACAAGTCCAGAAGTAAAAAAAAAAATTAGAAATTAGAAAAAAAAAAAAAGGTAACAAAGTGATAGCATCTGGATTGGAGCCAACTTTTTGTCCAATAGTGTCCCTACTCTCGGGTCGCTTTTAGACAGCAAAAATAGGGATGCCAAAAAGTGTCCATATCGAGGCCATCTGAAAGCGAAGGAACAAGGGATTTTTTACATATCTTCTTATGACCTTCTGATGAGGTTTTCCAAAAATGCTGCAGATGTTTTTTACTGGCCAATATAAAAACCTGAAGATCTTAACTCACATGGTGGAAAAGTTATGAAGACTGGTAAGTCATACACATCGGACTGACGCAAGGAAAGAGAATTATGAAGAAGCTGTGGCGCCATAATGGAAATCTACGTCATTTTGCATTTTGATTTCTGGCATTTAATGGTCTTCTTTGAACCTATTTTTTTTTTTCATACGTTTTCATGCACCAGGGGGTGGCCGATGGATTTTTGAGAAAGTTTCCTACAACAGTCATCAACACAAAAACTGCACCCAAAGCAGCACAATCTTCGTGATCTATGTGTATTTTAAATTTTGTTAAATTTAGCATCCATGGGATTTGGTGGAGGACATAAGTCAATGAGGTCCATCAGGCACCAATGACGTCTATTGTGTAACAAATCAGTAACAATACGTTCGTGATAGAGTTCAGGTTTTCATTCTTCGGGTTCGCCTGGAGACTTGAAAGATGGAAACCCTATCTGCCTAAAAATCAGGTACCCGTGGACTCCCTAGACTATAATGGGGTCCGCTGGATTTGCACCCAGATGCTGCCGATTTTATACAGAAAATTTTAAGCAGAATGGGGGGTCAGAGTCTCGTTCGCTAGAGTGAACCTAGCATAACAATGTCCTGGCTTTGGTTTTAAGCAGATGCCACAACACATATGTCAGAGCCTAAAGCTCGCTTTCCATGTTTCGATTATGCGGCAGAGGACTACTTTAGATTAGCAAATCGTGAGTGGATGAAATCGCCGGTTTTGCAAGTACAAAGGGTGTTGCCATGAAAAATCATTCACGGGCGTGCAGAATTCTGACTTTTGCCCAATCCTCTTATTTATCTGACTATATTTTCAACTTCATTACAATATCAAATGATCACCACATGTAGAAATGTCTTGTCTGAGTCTTTCAAGAATGAGTGATCGAATTGCTGAATCGGTAACGCATTACTGAACTGGGAGAAACACCCCATAAAAATCATTACAGGCAGCTAAACGTTAATACGTACATTACGTTACTTTTCTTGAAGTAGCAAAAAGAGACATTATGTAATAGGAGCAATAATGAAATAAGTGTTTGAAATTATAAAACTAAAAAAATAATGAGAATTAAAAAAAAAAAAAATCGTAATTAAAGGTAAAATGCAAAAGTTACAAAATACAGAATCGAAATCACTGAAAAAGGCCAAACCTCATGATATAAGGGCAGGTTATAATAGCAATAAAACCCCAATGTTATATGAGGGGGTCCCATATTACCAACATACTGATGAACATCTACTCATACTCCACTTCCAAAGGCAAGAAAGGGGAAGAGGGGGCTTAGTATTCTATAAGGTGCCAATGGCATGTTATACACCCGGCTGACTAATAAGGGCCTAGTCATGGTAAGACCATCAGATGATACCGACTGACATTGAGATAATTGTAAATAAAAATATAAAAGGGTAAACAAGTGCTAAGAATCTCTGGGAACTCCTTCAAGACTGTTGGAAGACCATTTCAGGTGACTACCTCTTGAAGCTCATCAAGAGAATGCCAAGAGTGTGCAAAGCAGGAATCAAAGCAAAAGGTGGCTACTTTGAAGAACCTAGACTATATTACTTACTGTGTAAGCAGCCATTTTTCTTGTGGCCGCGGGCATGAGCAGTCACCTCTGCCCAGGCCCGAGGCCTACAAGTTTCAAAAGAAGAGGATGTTCCTGACGAAGATGGAGGCGGCGCTGGAGAGAGAGTTCTCTGGCAGCATTGGGGACGCCCCCAGTGCTGTTTGAGTGCTTGGGCCCGCCCCCAGTGCTGCCAGAGAACTCATTTGCATACAGGTATTTCTACTGAATGGCAGCCCAGAGAAGACATCTAAAGGTAGATGACGAATAGCCTTTCTTAAGGCTATTCCGACGTATTAGGGAGAAAAAAAAAATACCTTCTAAATGATAGGATCCCTTTAAGGAAAAAAAAATTAAAAAAATCTGTAGGTGTAACCAAAAATATCTGTAAACTTAACTGCAACCAAAATATTATATTACCAAAGTTTGAAGAAAAGGGGAAAAAAATATTTGTGCTTAAAAAAAAAAAAAATTAATACCACCCAAAAATATTAATGTATTTTTTTTTAAATTCTCAAAATAAAGTCAGCTTACACAGAGAAAACATGTAAAACTGTGAATGCGGCTGCTTGTGATGTGGTAAGGCCGATGCCCCATGCTGCCTTGGTTTGTGAGAGAGCGGATTCAAAAAGTGGTACAGGAAAAGGCTGGGAAGTGTTCGGCGTACATTCCAAGGTTTATGAATAAGGCCCTATGCGGATTCTACATACGAGTATTTGCAGATCCCTTTTTGACAAAGAACGCTGTTTCCAATGCCAACATATATTTTCCTTGTAAATCTGTTCAGCTGTCTTGAAACCAGCCAAGTGGGACTCTCCAGCCAAATTTCGGAATTTGTATAAATATGTTCATTTGTATGTGTTTTGCTTTCTACACATGCAATCGTTTATCCATCAGCACGGGATATTTGGACATAAAATGTAAGTCTTTCTGACATCTGCAAACAGGATAAAAGAAATAAGCAAAGATGGGTGTTAGGTGTGGCGCCGGCATGCTAAAGCGGAATGAGGGCGTATTGGGAGAGAGGAGAAGCCGAGGAGACGCTAAATCATTGCGACAGGTAAGGATAACAAATAGAAGCCGAGGACCCAGACAGAGATTAAGAATTTCTACAAGTAGTTAAGGATTTCTTCATAATAAGAATATGTTAAAGTTCACAACCATTTATAACTACAGATGTCTGAGCACATACAACACTGTGACGACACTGACGTCTAATGCTAGAAGAGAATCTTGGTGGTTTACGAGGGGCTGTTGGTGGGGTCAACATAATGTAGCTATAGAAAACTGGTGGCCGCATTGTGACACTCAAAATAGGAAGGGCCACCATATTGGATGTCTACAAGGCTGCACTTCCTGTTGCCACTTGGCCTATAATATAGTAATTTTTTTTATGGGAAATATGTTTCTACTACAATGGTCATACACCTTAGTTGTCAGCTCGACACTTGTTTGGCAGATAGTTATTCCTCGCAACCCAACCATACACATAGATACTCGCCTCAGCTAAACATGTATGTGTTCTCAATGGGGAGATGGAAATAAGGAGCGGCCATAGATATCTCCTTTAAGAAGAAAGGATCGGCCAGTTCAAAATCCAAGGTGGCGATTCCTCTTTCCCCTGACGTCTGTGGTCAAGTACAGGGCACCCCATACATATTGGATGGTCAGTCGATAATCATCCAACATATATAGGCACCTTTAGTTCAATCTAGTTTTTGGAATTGGAACAAAAATGACAATATGGAAACTTTAGAGGCTGAGTAATGGGGAAAAAAACCCCTGCAGACACTGAAGGAGCCACTATAAAGTGTATTGGGGCACTGAGAGGGCCATTATACTGTGTGGAGGCATTGAGGTGGATATTATACTGTACTGTGTGGGGGGGGTGCCATTATGCTGTGTGGAGGCTTTGAGAAGTGGCATTATACTGTACTGTGTGTGTGGGGGGGTACTATTATACTGTGTGGAGGCGTTGAGGGGCAGCATTATACTGTACTGTGTGTGTGGGGGGGTACTATTATACTGTGTGGAGGCATTGAGGGGTACATTATACTGTACTGTGTGTGGGTGCCATTATACTGTGTGGAGGCATTGAGGGGCAGCATTATACTGTACTGTGTGTGGGTGCCATTATACTATGTGGAGGCTTTGAGGAGTGGCATTATACTGTACTGTGTGTGGGGGGGGGTACCATTATACTGTGTGGAGGCGTTGAGGGGCAGCATTATACTGTACTGTGTGTGGAGGTGCCATTATACTGTGTGGAGGCGTTGAGGGGCGGCATTATACTGTACTGTGTGTGGGGGTGCCATTATACTGTGTGGAGGCTTTGAGGGGTGGCATTATACAGTACTGTGTGTGGTGGTGCCATTATATTGTGTGGAGGTGTTGAGGGGCGGCATTATACTGTACTGTGTGTGGGGGTTCCATTATACTGTGGAGAGCCATAAAGGACCATTATATAATATGGGGAGGCATTACACTATGGGTAGGAAACTACAACATGGCCTGCAATTTTTCAGACACCAACTTTTCGCCTCTGGACTGGGACATTATCCAGGACCCCAATCACTCCATTTAGCAGCTGTCAAGGCTTAGAGATCTCTTAGAGATCGTATTCCCCAGATCTAAGATTTTTGGCATTCACTGTGGTGGTAAGTGAGATACATGGATTAACCACAGTTATGCCTGAGGTTAGCTAGTAAAGTTTACCATTGATAGCCTATGCTTGGTTTGCTATTTTTTACATGGTGCCCCTATTATTCATGTGGTTGTGATTGGTACTGCAGTTGAGCTCCATTCCAGTTAGTCTTATAGAGAGATCAGAACTTGAGAAGTATCTGCAGTGCTAGCCAACAAGAAAGGTAGAGTAAAAAGGGGGAAACACCACCAAACCTTTGTGCCCTGGATGGCAAAAATGGGCACCATAATGGGGTCTATTAGTAGCCTGATCTCTTCTATTAACACCACTGTACCTTTAAGTTTAGTGGAGTGCCACAAAGTTACAATAATATGATTAAGATGATAAAAAAAACACCACAGACGTTCCCGACACCTTGCACAGTAAGCAAAAATTAAGTCGAAACATTAATATCGAGACTTACGCCAGTCACTCTTAATCTCCAGCGAAATCAAAAAAATCTAATATCTTACAGCCAATCATCAAATAAAGGCCCCGCGTCCTTCGACAACGGGGCAGTCCCTCCTGGCTGACATGTAAAATGGTTAGGAAATCTCGTGTTATGTGAAGTGTGCGCGTGCCGAAGACAATCTCTGCCACGAAAGGCTAAAAAAGTGTTTAGAATGTGTAAAGGCTTCGCTATCATTCGAGGCGATCAAATGTCAGCGGCGATGCAGAAAATGTCTATTTATAACACGGCTCTTTTTTCCATATAAAATGTTTGCGAGGTGCCGAGTGAGGAGCCGGGGGCTTTTACAACCCCCGACCTGCTCAGATCTTCACCGTTTATTTTACAAAGTTTATTTCTTTAAGATCTTATCCTTTATTGAAAGAGCCAAGTCTGGTGTAAATATTAAATCCATTAGGAACGTGATTAGCTTCTTAAAGGATAACAAATTTAACGTTCCCCCCCCTTCCTGATACTTTCATGTAACGAGAAGACATGGTTACAAGGTGACATGTTAGTGACTCGCTATAAACTTCCAGAGCGCACCCCAATGGCATATATAAGCAACCGTATTGTTTCACTTACGTTTTACATGCAGTAGGATGGGTAGATGTTATATAGAATGAATGATTCTGTTGGAGAAATAGCGCCGCTCTTGTCTAATGGTTGTATCTGGAATTGCAGCTTGAACACGTAGCAAAAAAATAAATCCTACTAATATTATAAATCCTACTAATATTATAAATGTGAAAGTTTGTGTGTTTGGGTGTTTGTTACTCAATCATGCAAAAAACGGCTGAATGGATTTGGATGAAATTTGGCACATAGATAGTTTGTAACCTTGAATAACACATAGGCTACATTTATCCCGGTAAATGACATGGCTTCACGACTGTTATGAATTTATGTTCACATACTATATTACACTGCTCTTGCAGCAGCTTATCTCAGGTTCTGATAAAGTCAGGTCTGTTATCTCTCTATGTAAACACTCAGCTAACCCTCAGTCCATTGTGTATATGCATTTGCAAATTATCTGATCAGCTCCAGGCAGTGCTGACACACTGGATGGGAAAACACCTTTAATCCAAACATGCCGGGAAAAAGAAAATCTAATTTGTTGCAAAATTCTAAAGCAACGAGAGCTATGAACATAGCCAGAAGTCACAGAGCTCTCCTCAAGTGGAGCTGACAGGGATCATCGGCGCCAACAACACGCTCATTATATGGTGTCCCAGCGAGCTGCTGAGATGTCGGAACAATCACAGGCACAGTGCAAGGAATGAGTTCAGCGGCAGGCCAGCTTGAGAGCTGCCGAAACTCCGGAGCAGGCAGATCATCAATGGCAGCAATTTGCTGAATATAGGCAGATCATCGACGCCAACAACACGCAGACGAAGTCGTGGGCAGAGGTTAGTAAATAAAAAAAAAAGTGGTGCCGAATCAAAACAAACCCTTTTCGAACAAGTGCCTTTCACCCCAGTGATCAGCAGTCTCCAACTTTTCAGCTCACAAGAGCTTTGTGTGGCCATTTCCCCTACATGGGTTTCTATGAAATACACAGTAGGATTCAGTACACCAGAGTGTGAACTGCTGTTATTGGCTTCTGAGACAACCCCTAGTTCACCCTCTTAATCCCTATACAGGAATCAGTTTTTTGCTGCAGGGCCCGCCAGGTTGATACTTCTAGGAATAGTCCGGGTGCAATTGATTGTTGACTCAGACAAGTCTAGAGACAACGATGCACAGAACCAAGAGAGTAGTCTAGGTATGGGCCGAGGTCAGGGCTAGCAGAGTATATACAGATTTGGTGGTCCAGGCAAGAGGTCAGGTCAAGCAGCATAGGTGCAGAGGTAAGGACAAACTAGGGTCAAAAACAGAAAATCAGGAGTTAGTAGATCAGTTTGCGGATTCAGGGTCAAATACATGTAAAGAAAAGATGCCCAAAGAGAGGTGAATCATTTTAGTGTAGGGTCCCATCTAGAGATGAGCGAACAGTGTTCTATCGAACACATGTTCGATCGGATATCAGGGTGTTCGCCATGTTCGAATCGAATCGAACACCACGTGGTAAAGTGCGCCAAAATTCGATTCCCCTCCCACCTTCCCTGGCGCCTTTTTTGCACCAATAACAGCGCAGGGGAGGTGGGACAGGAACTACGACACTGGGGGCATTGAAAAAAATTGGAAAAAGTCATTGGCTGCCGAAATCAGGTGACCTCCATTTTAGACGAATAGTGGATTTCAAATCCGGGTCATATGAGAATGTGAACTTTGTGACTATGAGACAGGGATAGCTGTACAGGCAGGGATAGCTAGGGATAACCTTTATTTAGGGGGGAATGTTATTAAAAATAACTTTTTGGGGCTCTATCGGGTGTGTAATTGTGATTTTTGTGAGATAAACTTTTTCCCATAGGGATGCATTGGCCAGCGCTGATTGGCCGAATTCCGTACTCTGGCCAATCAGTGCTGGCCAATGCATTCTATTAGCTTGATGAAGCAGAGTGTGCACAAGGGTTCAAGCGCACCCTCGGCTCTGATGTAGCAGAGCCGAGGCTGCACAAGGGTTCAAGCGCACCCTCGGCTCTGATGTAGGAGAGCCGAGGGTGCACTTGAACCCTTGTGCACCCTCAGCTCTGCTACATCAGAGCCGAGGGTGCGCTTGAACCCTTGTGCACACTCTGCTTCATCAAGCTAATAGAATGCATTGGCCAGCGCTGATTGGCCAATGTATTCTATTAGCCTGATGAAGTAGAGCTGAATGTGTGTGCTAAGCACACACATTCAGCTCTACTTCATCGGGCTAATAGAATGCATTGGCCAGCGCTGATTGGCCAGAGTACGGAACTCGACCAATCAGCGCTGGCTCTGCTGGAGGAGGCGGAGTCTAAGATAGCTCCACACCAGTCTCCATTCAGGTCCGACCTTAGACTCCGCCTCCTCCGGCAGAGCCAGCGCTGATTGGCCGAAGGCTGGCCAATGCATTCCTATGCGAATGCAGACTTAGCAGTGCTGAGTCAGTTTTGCTCAACTACACATCTGATGCACACTCGGCACTGCTACATCAGATGTAGCAATCTGATGTAGCAGAGCCGAGGGTGCACTAGAACCCCTGTGCAAACTCAGTTCACGCTAATAGAATGCATTGGCCAGCGCTGATTGGCCAATGCATTCTATTAGCCCGATGAAGTAGAGCTGAATGTGTGTGCTAAGCACACACATTCAGCACTGCTTCATCAAGCCAATACAATGCATTAGCCAGTGCTGATTGGCCAGAGTACGGAATTCGGCCAATCAGCGCTGGCCAATGCATTCTATTAGCCCGATGAAGTAGAGCTGAATGTGTGTGCTTAGCACACACATTCAGCTCTACTTCATCAGGCTAATAGAATACATTGGCCAATCAGCGCTGGCCAATGCATTCTATTAGCTTGATGAAGCAGAGTGTGCACAAGGGTTCAAGCGCACCCTCGGCTCTGATGTAGCAGAGCTGAGGGTGCACAAGGGTTCAAGTGCACCCTCGGCTCTCCTACATCAGAGCCGAGGGTGCGCTTGAACCCTTGTGCAGCCTCGGCTCTGCTACATCAGAGCCGAGGGTGCGCTTGAACCCTTGTGCACACTCTGCTTCATCAAGCTAATAGAATGCATTGGCCAGCACTGATTGGCCAGAGTACGGAATTCGGCCAATCAGCGCTGGCCAATGCATTCTATTAGCCCGATGAAGTAGAGCTGAATGTGTGTGCTAAGCACACACATTCAGCACTGCTTCATCACGCCAATACAATGCATTAGCCAGTGCTGATTGGCCAGAGTACGGAATTCGGCCAATCAGCGCTGGCTCTGCTGGAGGAGGCGGAGTCTAAGATCGCTCCACACCAGTCTCCATTCAGGTCCGACCTTAGACTCCGCCTCCTCCAGCAGAGCCAGCGCTGATTGGCCGAATTCCGTACTCTGGCCAATCAGCACTGGCTAATGCATTGTATTGGCTTGATGAAGCAGTGCTGAATGTGTGTGCTTAGCACACACATTCAGCTCTACTTCATCGGGCTAATAGAATGCATTGGCCAATCAGCGCTGGCCAATGCATTCTATTAGCGTGAACTGAGTTTGCACAGGGGTTCTAGTGCACCCTCGGCTCTGCTACATCAGATTGCTACATCTGATGTAGCAGTGCCGAGTGTGCATCAGATGTGTAGTTGAGCAAAACTGACTCAGCACTGCTAAGTCTGCATTCGCATAGGAATGCATTGGCCAGCCTTCGGCCAATCAGCGCTGGCTCTGCCGGAGGAGGCGGAGTCTAAGGTCGGACCTGAATGGAGACTGGTGTGGAGCGATCTTAGACTCCGCCTCCTCCAGCAGAGCCAGCGCTGATTGGCCGAATTCCGTACTCTGGCCAATCAGCACTGGCTAATGCATTGTATTGGCTTGATGAAGCAGTGCTGAATGTGTGTGCTTAGCACACACATTCAGCTCTACTTCATCGGGCTAATAGAATGCATTGGCCAATCAGCGCTGGCCAATGCATTCTATTAGCGTGAACTGAGTTTGCACAGGGGTTCTAGTGCACCCTCGGCTCTGCTACATCAGATTGCTACATCTGATGTAGCAGTGCCGAGTGTGCATCAGATGTGTAGTTGAGCAAAACTGACTCAGCACTGCTAAGTCTGCATTCGCATAGGAATGCATTGGCCAGCCTTCGGCCAATCAGCGCTGGCTCTGCCGGAGGAGGCGGAGTCTAAGGTCGGACCTGAATGGAGACTGGTGTGGAGCGATCTTAGACTCCGCCTCCTCCAGCAGAGCCAGCGCTGATTGGCCGAATTCCGTACTCTGGCCAATCAGCACTGGCTAATGCATTGTATTGGCTTGATGAAGCAGTGCTGAATGTGTGTGCTTAGCACACACATTCAGCTCTACTTCATCGGGCTAATAGAATGCATTGGCCAATCAGCGCTGGCCAATGCATTCTATTAGCGTGAACTGAGTTTGCACAGGGGTTCTAGTGCACCCTCGGCTCTGCTACATCAGATTGCTACATCTGATGTAGCAGTGCCGAGTGTGCATCAGATGTGTAGTTGAGCAAAACTGACTCAGCACTGCTAAGTCTGCATTCGCATAGGAATGCATTGGCCAGCCTTCGGCCAATCAGCGCTGGCTCTGCCGGAGGAGGCGGAGTCTAAGGTCGGACCTGAATGGAGACTGGTGTGGAGCGATCTTAGACTCCGCCTCCTCCAGCAGAGCCAGCGCTGATTGGCCGAATTCCGTACTCTGGCCAATCAGCACTGGCTAATGCATTGTATTGGCTTGATGAAGCAGTGCTGAATGTGTGTGCTTAGCACACACATTCAGCTCTACTTCATCGGGCTAATAGAATGCATTGGCCAATCAGCACTGGCCAATGCATTCTATTAGCGTGAACTGAGTTTGCACAGGGGTTCTAGTGCACCCTCGGCTCTGCTACATCAGATTGCTACATCTGATGTAGCAGTGCCGAGTGTGCATCAGATGTGTAGTTGAGCAAAACTGACTGAGCACTGCTAAGTCTGCATTCGCATAGGAATGCATTGGCCAGCCTTCGGCCAATCAGCGCTGGCTCTGCCGGAGGAGGCGGAGTCTAAGGTCGGACCTGAATGGAGACTGGTGTGGAGCTATCTTAGACTCCGCCTCCTCCAGCAGAGCCAGCGCTGATTGGTCGAGTTCCGTACTCTGGCCAATCAGCACTGGCCAATGCATTTCTATGGGGAAAAGTTAGCTTGCGAAAATCGCAAACTGACAGGGATTTCCATGAAATAAAGTGACTTTTATGCCCCCAGACATGCTTCCCCTGCTGTCCCAGTGTCATTCCAGGGTGTTGGTATCATTTCCTGGGGTGTCATAGTGGACTTGGTGACCCTCCAGACACGAATTTGGGTTTCCCCCTTAACGAGTTTATGTTCCCCATAGACTATAATGGGGTTCGAAACCCATTCGAACACTCGAACAGTGAGCGGCTGTTCGAATCGAATTTCGAACCTCGAACATTTTAGTGTTCGCTCATCTCTAGTCCCATCTAATAGAGTTCGCCTTGTCATTGGCAGATGGGCTTACAAAATTTCATCAAAATGTTACCAAGAACCTCTTAATCGCTGCTGCAACTTTTTGTATTCTCAAATACCAGTATCAGGCCGAACCCTATCAGGTAGACCTTCGTAGGAATGAATTAAGTAGGAATCTATATTGCTCATTCCTATGGGGAAAGCTGCTCTTTATGACTAGTGGGGAGAGGGGATTGGAAATCCCGGGATCATCTTATTTCTGGAGGACTTTCTGATATGATATTGTCTGAAACAGAAGACGCCTTGAACCATGAGTAACACTGGTTACATAATAGTCAATTTTATGCTATGAAGGATCCTTCACAAGTATTGAAGATATCAGCCAATGACTACCTTACACTCCTATTAGTAATTTGCAGACAGTTGAAAAATACTATATGAGATTATTTTCCTTCGAGACCCTCACTTCCTCCTTCGAGTAGCTAAATAAACAAGACGGCTTACACCAGTTATTGTTTGGAAATCCATAATACATGGTTCCGCCTAACACTAACAATGTCTTCGATTCTGCTCCGAGCTGAGCTCATGATAGATACCAGACTCCAAGAGACAGCGGGGACTTTAAACATGTCAGTGCAATCGAGGGAAAAGAGAGTCCGCAGGTCCAACACTCCAACAATAATTTCCCCTAAAGTACCAAAAACTGTCCGCAGCTTGTTCGCTAGAGATTTACTTGGTGTCTGCTGGAAATGATCAATTTCAACGCCGATTGTTTTGAGAGCTGCTTTTACCCACATGAAAGTCACAGCTATTTTCAATCGTACGTCAGGGTTTTAATACCTGGCGGATACTGAGCTTGGCTGCATTTTTTGGCTTATGTATATTTTGAAGATCACTTCCACCTGACGTAAGCAGAATGTAATGAAGACAGCCGGAGGACCCTCGAGCCTATGAGATGCCTGAGGCAAAAGCACCCCCTATTTATATATCGAGAACTACACATACGGAATGTATATCTGCCAAAATAATCCCCCCTGCAGTAGAAAGTGTTCTTATCTGAAGATGGCCACATACTGTAGACAGTTGTTAAATCATCAGTCATTTCTACCGACCCCCCCTCCCCTTTGATTCACATGAACATTTAACAAAAGTGTGAGTGTTCTCAAGAGACAGGAGTAAGTAAGAATCAGATACCTCTCATGGTGCCATTTATTTCTTCAAGAAGCAACGAGCTTGTTTGCAGTGCAATGTTACTGAATAACTTATATACAGTTTTATTGTGAAGTTATGTGCTCTCCTCCGGAGCACTAACTTCCTCTCTGCTACACACAGTGTCTTCTGTTTCACCATTAGGTCACACTCCTAATGCAGGTCTTTGGGAGTCAGATAGAAGTTCTGCAGGCCTGCACTGAGAGTGTGACCTCCTCTTAACACAGGAAACACTATATGCATCGGTGGAGCAGAGAGGACATCATTGCTCCAGACGGGAGCATTTAATATAACAATTGAGCTTTTAGTTATTCTGTAACATTATGCTATTCAAAGCCTCATTTTGAGAGAGTTGAAACACCATCATACACATTTGCATGCCATGTTGAAATCCTGTTCATACACTGTGTGCATCAGAGGATCAGGGAGGAGGACAGTGCTTCTGAGAGGAGCATATAACTTCATAATAACAAGGATTTGCAGTACATTTTATATGGGAAAAAAAAGACCCATGTTATAAATAGACATTTTATACATCGCTGCTGACATTTGCCGGTCATTCTGAGATAACCGGGTCTCTAATTTGAGGTCCCGAAAAATTTAAAAAGAGTGTTTCTCCCTCTCTAGTGGACCCAGCATGTCCACACATTTTATTGATTTCAATGGGCACTACTAGGGAATGCTAAAGTTTTCATGATGGTGCTGTAGAAAAATTGAACACTGGTTGCCAAATTATTCCATTTGGAGGTGACTTTTGGAGCTTGTTTACTTCTTATGGGAGGGTTCACAAATACCCTTTGAGACATTATGGATGATATATTCCATGTCTACATGTAGATGATCTGTATAGATGGAGGGTGGCCTTCACAATTATGAGGAATTATAGTGGAATTAAAGAACTTCAAGTGGTAGATCATATCCCTACACCCACAACATGCTCAAAGAGGACCATACCAATTGCCATGCATAACTATCTGGAGCACAGTGCCATATAAAACAATAATAAGATACCATGTATCAGTGAAGAACATACCAATAAAATGCATTGGAGATACAGGGACACACACAGGTACATCTCCAAATATACGACTCTACCTCCAACAGCAGCCAAGTGCCGATAATTGAGAACAAACATCTCGGCTTGACTAGAAACGCTCTCCTCCTATTTCGAGAGTGCGGAGCATTTGGGTGCCCAACTCTTATACAATTAATTTACCATAAAGAACCTCGGAGAAATGTATTGTTCTGCCTGAAAATTAGCATCTCTAAGAAAAGCAATAAAGACACCTGCAGGCAGCGAGAGATCATTACAGATAACAGAGGGGAATAAAAACATCATCAAAAATGATAGAAACCTAGAGCTGAGCCACCGCCATGTAAAGGTCTGCACAGCAGCTGAACGGCCTTTGTGGCTTCCTTCAAGACATCCGTGGTGGAGGATGAAGCAAATACATAGACTATCACGACCTTACGAGGGATTGTAGACACTGGATTGGATAGGCATTGTGTATTACGATGTTACACTCTATGGAGAAACAGAAAGATGGTCCTACAACGTTAAGGCCCCATACGTATAAGAAAAGCGGTAGAATGTGGTGATTTTGGTGGAGCTGGCTGACAATCTTATATGCATGGAGCCTCCAAATTCTTCCCGACAAATGATGCCAAGGGAAGGAAGGATCAGACATGTTGAATTTTACCAAGCCCACTAAAGAAGTGAAAAGTGTCTGGACTGATTGTCATGGACCTAAAAGGCCCAGTGGGTCCTGGTACTTGCCCAGTGGGTGGTTTTTGACATTGGTTGAGGTTTCGAAACAGGTCCACGTTCAATGTCACATGTCCATAATGCTTTCTCAGTGAGGTCACCAGGAAGGAACTAAAAATCCTAATCTATTACCCCACCCTCACCCCCGTAGATTACATCGGGCCATACACATACTGTACCTTTGCTCAAAAAAGAATGGTGTCGGACTATCGCCTCTCTAAATAAAAATACAATCTGTGTATATAGGGGGTGTTACTGGGAGATTTGTCTAAATTGTTCCTGACGCACGTCACGGCGCAGACAGATGGAACCGCTGATTCTTACCTTTGGAATTATCTCAGTAAATATTATTCTTTGGTCGATGTTACACTCAGACTAGCGGGCCTATAAAATCTGGTCACCTTAAAAGTAGAAAAACACACCATTACCGTTAACCAGCAACTTTTTGTTGCCCAGGATTCCATAAAAAGATCTGCTTTGGCAGAATTTGTGCCTCTGACCCGCTATATTTGACCCCTGTGCCATATACAACTCAAGGCTAGAACCAGTTGGCTCCATGTCCTGTGTAGTGGCCAGGTGGAGGTACTGCTCAGCGCCCCTTTGACGTCTCCCAGAAAATTTGGGAAGTCTCCAGGCCCGACATAATGTTTCCATTGATCTCATTCAAAAAGTTGCATGGCCTGCACAAAACAGCTAGAGGGCCTATCCATGCCCAAACAGTGGCGTGGCCCTACTCATAAGGCACATAACCCCTCACATGGGACCATGGTCTTGCCTAAAAAATGTTTACAGATTGGAGATCGTGCCGTCCTCCCAATATTATATCTTAAAGTGCAGAGGCATAACTGGAAGCTTTTGCGCACCAATGCAAAATCTGTAATTGGACCCCTTCCATCTTTATTTTATGTGGCAGAGGGACCACAAGCTACCCATCATGGGTCATGGGCCACATAGCAACTGCATGCCACTGCCAAAATACTGTCAGCTATGCCCTATATAGATTGTTTTAATACAGGAAAAGGCTGGGTGATGACCAACATGACGGCCATTGCATTGTCTACTACGGTAGGTGCCCAACTTTCCTATAGTCCAGAAAGGCAATATGATCTAAAAGGATATATCACTGCATAACTAGGCACAAAAAGATGGCTGACAATCTATAATCAGGAGTATATTGGGTTGTACCCAGCTTTCTCAGAAACAGATAGAATAGGGAGTAGGGTTGTAGCTACAGAGGGTGCAGACGTGACCTTGGGTGTTCCAAAGTTTCCACTGCCACATAAGAAGACACTAGTATTATAAGTGGCACACAGTAGATAGGGGGCTCTGTTACAAATTTTGCATTATAGCTTCACGGTATGCAGAGCACCTGATAAATGGCATTATACAGAGAGACATCGGGACCCCACAGATCTTCCTTTACGTGCTGTGTGACATCTTACATGAAATGAAAAGTGATCTTCAGAAGTGACACAATGTATTGAAAAACAAATATACGCTCCTTCGCCGCCTTGCCGCACCCCCCTACGATCCTCGAACCTCCTCCCCCCCATCCGACATGATTAGTTACCTAATTATTCTAAATTCTCGGCAGCGTCCCATTGTTGCTCCATATTTATCATCTCAATGCTTTACATTTGATCTTCCTTCCCATCAAGCGCTAAATATCTTCACTTCCCCTTTTTCCTTCGCCTAAGTCTTTCGTGATTCTAAATCGGTGACTCGCGGGACGGCTTCCCGCTGTTTGAATGATCAAGGCCCGTCACGGAGCGTTTGCATCCCGAACATTACACTTTGTACATAATTCATTTAATGCACGTTTTTCAAGTTTCGAAGAATAATTTGCAACGAAAAAAAAAAAGGCAAAAAAAAAAAAAAAGAGAGAAAATATCAATCACTCTAAAGCATTATGGCGGCATCATGAAATGCCAGGAGAGCGCCTAACAATCCCATTGTTCCCGCAGAAGAAGGACCTCTTAATTTGGTGTCCGGATATTACTTGTTCAAGTGTCTGTAACAATGGCAAGAAAATGAATAGGTGGACGAGGCGAATGAAACTTTTCTCCGGGAGACGCGCGGCGCTGTATAAAGGAGTGATGTCTGTCCTTTCAACCCTCATTGAAGCCGAAACGTCACTTATTTCAAAGGGCTTCTCCGACGAGACCAGTAAAAGAGCCATTATCATAGACAAATGTATAATCAAAAGAGAAAAAGAGTGAGTGTCTATCATTTCGGTGCAATATTTTATCCCGATTAATTTCTTAATATATCATTATAGGATCTGAGTTATAGGACACGGTTCTGTCTGTCTGGAGTCACCACTAGAGGGGGCTCAGCAGTTTACTGCAGACTGTTTATACCTTGAAGCTCCGGTAGGTGTATTAGGGCCCCTTTAATGGCATCCAGTGACTAACTATAGGTCATAATTAGGGTTGAGCCGATCTTGAGATTTCAGGATCGATTTCAAAATCTGATTTCCAATCATTTTCCAGCCTATCTCGATCGTGAAATCTGCTCGATCGCCGATCGGGATCCGATCCTCAACCCTAGTCAATGCTTCTCTATGGGAAAAGTCACTTGAGGGTTGAGCCGATCTTGAAATAATCTCCGACCTCGATCCCGCTGGAAAAGATCGGGTCGGAATTCCGATCGCGATCGTGAAATTTACTCGATCGCCGATCGGAATCCGATCTTTTCCGATCCCGATCGGTCAACCCTAGTCATAATGCAAGAAAAAAACAAATCTACGGAGGATTGACCATGAGTCCCCTCTAAGCTGAGCACTCAAAAACAGAAAGGGTTAAAACAATATCGAGATGCCAATCAATGAGCCCAATAACAGCGCCACCTGTCTGCAAGGCTTGGAATTTTTAACTCAATCATTTCTAGAACACACAGTTTAGAAGAAACAATCTACCCCCTGGGACCCCCAGTGACCAGTGGAAACTTCAGTTACATTAATAAGAGTTGCAGTACCGCACACAGCCATAGGGACAAGGGTGGCGCTGTGTTAAGGTAATGAGAAGACTGCAGTGCTTACACAGTATAACCGTTCTTGCAATAGGTTCACCATAATACAGACAACAGCTGATATGTCTGATGTGAGCCACGATGCAGAAAACACATGAGAACACAAAGTGGCAGACAAAAAAACCACTCAGCTCTGCTACATCTGTAATAGATGAGTCAGTTATTAGCTAATAATGTCTTCTCGCCAGGTTGACTAGACAACCACGGTCTAATGCCATGCTAGTTACCTCATGTTTCAGATTGTGTTGATACCTCCTGAGGCCCCAGATTATCCCTCTAAAAAAGACAGAGCGACACACCGCAGGTCAGAGCGCTCACAATACACATTACACTGCAGTTAAAGACACAGGCACCAATATACAGTTGTCTGATCTGCCACAATGTTGTACATGGCAGCAGAATAGTCTCCTATCATGGCCAATATTCATATGGATTGTTCTAGTTCATGAATAGAATGCAAGAACTGTGGTAAAGACTGACATGCAGGAAGGACAATAGGTAAATTAAATAGGCAATGTGACTTTATAGAACAAGGCCTTTTTGCGGACTTTCCTCTATGATTGTTGCCATACTAGGGATCACGATAGCTGTTCACTTTAGGCTACACGATAACATGGTTGCATACCCTACAGACTCCTCTCAATGAGAAAGTCAGCTCCTCTGCAGATTCCATGAGTAATTCCTTTCCAGATGAGGCCAAGCATTCATGAAATGTTCTGTCCAATCATAGAGAGAACTGTGTGGTTGTGCAGTTACAGCTGCACAGTTTTCTCTATCCCCTCACTGGACTGATCTATATAAGTGTATTGAGAGATTAGGAAGCTAAATCCAGCCAGGGCAATACTGGACCCCCCCACATGAAAATCTGTGGCACACTAAGGTTCTCTATAAATGTTCTCTGTGGGCTACATGGTAGCATGATTGACCAGCCTAAAGAGTTTGCAAATGAATTTCTGAATTTCTCAAAGAAACAAACTCCCTGAGTTCTTCCTTTAGAGATCAGACTAAGCATTCATAAGACGTTCAGCCCAATGATAGAGAGAACTTTGTGGCTACACAGTTCTCTCTATCCCTTCCCTGGACTCTTCAATATAATTTAGTGTATTGAGAGATTAGGAGTCTAAATACATCCAGGACAACACTAGGGTCTCGAGAATAGAGTAACTACTGGACCTCGTTAAAAAAAAAACCACAAGCCTTATTATACTGCCCTTATATACCAGGAATAAGAACCCATTCTCTACCCTAGGCCACAAAAAACACTGCAGAGAAGACTGATGGTGTAAAATACTCACCTACTCGTGGTCCTCCATTGCACTGTAGGGTCCCTTGTTCCATTCCATATCTACACTGGCTGGACCAGAAGTGAAGCATCTCAGGTGGCCTCAATGGTCACAAGTTGAGAACCAGTGACATATTAGGAATAACAACACCAGTACCAAACATGTGACCGTTAAGGCCAATGATGGTCCACCTGTGCCGCTTCACCTCTGGCCTGGACCGCTGCGGGCAAGAGATGGAATGGGGGACCATGCCACAATGGAGAACCAGGGGTAGCTCACTGTCTCTTCTATTATTTCACTCCCCACTGGCCCTCCCAGTAAACTTAAAAACCCTTTAACTCCTTAACTCCTGCCCCCCCGGTACACCAGGGATGGTATAATTAACCCTTTCTATGCCCAAGGTCACCAGGTATCCTGCAGTAACCCCTTTTTTGGCATAGACCACTGAGGATGCAGACATGTTTTTACTCACCGTATCATTACAGAGGGGCCTGTATTTATAGATGTTTTTTATTTTAGGGGAATATAATTTTAGAAATAAAGATAGAATCCAATAAAATCCTCATGAACGTGTCACCTCCGAGTCCCCAGAACCCATAACATAATTCACACTCTGCAGCCAACAGGATGCAGGATCCATTTTCAGACCCGGGGAGGATTCGGCTATTTTTACCGTTGTTTGTTGCCTTATTTGTTTATTTAGGATTTTTTTTATTATTATTTTTTTCTTGTTATTTATTTGTGCTGTAACCTCTATTGTTCAGGACACAAAGAGGAGGAAAAGAAGATGGGAAACAGAAATTCACAAGATCCAAACAAATGAGAAGGTGCGGGCAGATTGTGATCACAGCAAAGAGCGGGAAGGAAAGGCCGCCGAGCGCAATATGAAGAATTACTGCACGGGAAAGATTGAAATAGAACATTCTGGGGAAAAAAAAAACTATTTCACGAGACTGAAATGAATGTTTGCTTATTATTAACATCCAAAAATAGGCGTCAGGCAAGTGATGAGGTCAGAACCCTCCTTTATTACAAAAGGAGCCCAAATTCTGTGCTTAAAGGAGTTCTCCAGGGTGTCTGTGAAAGCTGACCCTTTGATCACATCGGCGTTCGGTACTCTGTTCGGGGATTCCGCATGGGGACCCCCCGAACGGAATACCGAACGCAACTGCAAGTGGTTTACAGTGAAAACACATGGACTATGATGGGGTCCGTGTGCTTGCCACGCACTGCCCGCATGAATCGTGCAGGCAGGAAAGTAGATTGTGAACTATTTCCTGTCCGCATGATCCCTGCGGAGATCTGGCGGCAAGTACACGGACCCCATTATAAACTATGGGGTCCGTGTGCTTTCACTGGCACACCGCTTGCAATTGCATTCGGTATTCCGCTCGGGGGTCCTCATGTGGACTCCCCCTAACAGAAAACCAACGCAGATGTGAACGAGGCCTTAATTCCAGATGTCCAGGCTGATTCCAACCTCAGGTCATGTGATCAGAACCAGGACCCAATCCCTAAGACAATCCGTCTTGGTGGAACAGGGCAACCCAGGGGACGGGTGCTGGTTCCAATCACATGACTCAAGGTTGAACCAGTCCAAAACCCATGGGTTTAATGCCTAAAATCCCCAGAGGAAGCAAGTATACACAGTCTCTGGCCCGCTTCACATCTGCGTTCGGGTTTTTGCTTGGGGACCCACCCAAACAGAAACCTATACGCATTAAAAAGCGGTTACCTAAAGGAAACCCGCAGACCCCATAGACTATAATGGGGTCCATGTGGTTCCTGCACGAAACATGCGAAAAGTCCTACAAGCAGAACTTTTCTCTTTACCTGTTTTGTGCACAAACCGAGAGGAAACCACACGGACCCCATCATAGTTTATGAGGTCCGCGGGTTTCCTTTAGGTAACCGCTTTTTAATACGTATAGGTTTCCATTTGGGACATCCCCATGCGGACTCCCCGAATGGAAACCCAAATGCAGATGTGTACCGGGGCCAGAGGGGGTTTTCCAGGAATTTAATATGGAGATCCTATCCTTAGGATAGGCCATCAATATATGATTGGGAAGGATTCAATCAAAGGCACCTCTGCTGATCAGCTGTTCGAGTATTGCTTATGCTTCTCATGCCATGTAAGGTCACAATCATCGGTCTGTTCTCAGCATGTAGGTAAGCGTAGGTGATAAATGGATGACAGTGGGGATTTGAAGCTTGGGTTCCCCCACAATCCCTTGAATGGTGGTCCAAAGTCCCATTCCAAGTACCTTTAAATGGAGTGGTGGCCACCATTAAACGGTCTATGGGACTCAGCAGTGCTGACTTATCTATATCAGTCCCATAGCCATTGAATAGGGGTACGTACAATCGACGCTCCATTCCCCTTCCTGCATAGTGGGCCCAGGACTCCGTTCTAGGTATCTAGTCCTCATCAATCCTACAATACTCACCTATCCTGCTGGCGCGCGACCCGTTCCGATCTGTGACAAAAAGAAAAACATTGCAGCCCCTCCCCTGCCATGGCCCTATAATAAGCTGATAATGTCTCTTCATTAACATGTGAAGTGCCGGTTGATGAGCACTTTACAAGTCCTAGGATTGTTGGGAATAAACATTGCAACCGTGGCAATAAATTAGCAGAATATAATAAAACCGCCACAAATATACAGCGCGCCGCATAAATCTCAACTAGTGTACAGGTTGCACATATAAAAATGACAAACCGCCTCTGTCTTTGGAAGGCAAGTAAATATATACATTTTTTTTAAGCTCGCTCTTCAGCGTGACTAAATACGAGCCCCTAAATCTAGGATATAAATTACGTAGTTTGCGAAGTCGCAACGCAACGTGCTTGTCCCTGCCCGCCGCACGTAAAACTGCCATACTAATTACGGATCGTTTATATGCTTTTATGTATGTGTTAACGGCATTTTCTGGCAAAACAGAAGTATTCCAAGATCTTCGGTGTCACTGCCTTATAAATCACGGGGTTAAAGTAACTGTTTCTCTGCTTTTATTGACTGTCGGAAATCTCTGATGTATGTGTGTCGGTGACTACTGAAATGACTTTATATTTCCATGTCTGGGCCACATCCAACATCGTGTAAGAGACGTCTTAGACATGGGTGTCTTGAAATCTACAGTCGTGCATTGTGTTCCCATGTCATTCACAAATAGGCTTCAAAGATGGGGATCGGTAATCCCTATAAAGGCTTAAAGGGAGTCTGTCAGATCCAAAATGCCTCCCGATCCAATAACAGGGCCTTGAATAGGAGCAGAGACATATCTTTGTAGCCATAAACCAATGCAGAGAAAACCATATTTTTAAGGATATGTAAACCAGCCGGCAAGTGCATTAGGAGAGGGGCATGATGTGCCAAATTCGCCTACAGGCAGTTGCAAGTGCTCCGGCTTTCTTCTGGAATCAATGCTCAATGTCTCCTCTTTTGCTATCATAGAAATATTTAGTTTCTGACTGCATTATAGCTTTTGGTTAGGCAAATCTGGCTCCGCCCCTGATGCACTTGCAGCCTGATTTGCATATTCATAAAAAGATAATTATCTCTGGAATTCCTCATTGATCTGTGGCCACAAAGACGTGATCCTGCTCCTATTACAGGCCACTCAGTGGCATAACTAAAGTCTGGTGGGCCCCGGAGCAATCTTTTGGGCCCCCTACCTTATCCCTACAGTGAATTCTTGGTAGTGATGGTTACAGGATAAGGAGCTTAATCCACCTTAGTGTGGTTAGGGGCATCTGGGGGTCTCCTTGGCTTATGGGCCAGATGGAAGCTGCAATCTCAATACTGATGCTTGTACTTATGGGGCCCCTAAGGCTCCTGGGCCCCGGTGAGACTGCACCCTCTGCACCTCCTCAAGTTACGCCCCCTGAGGCCATTACAAGGAACTATTATTGGTTTTGGAGGCATTTGGGGCCTGCCAGACCCCTTTTAAAGTGGCCATATTCTTCCAGACAACTCCAAATATACATGCAAGTGTGAACTATATGTGGCTTGTCTCCTTGTAAGAGAAAAGCATTGGGTATATTGATATCCAACATGCACCTGCCCTTCTTTCCTCCTACACCTGCCGCCTGGGGGAGGTTCCTGATACATATCAGATGGTCAACCCACCAAAATGCTGGAGTTCTGCTGTCAAATGTACTGCTGTTCCTAAACAGCTCTCCATACACATGCACACTCGGTTTGCACAAGTGTGCATGTGTTTGAGTGAAGACACAGGAATACCTTGCTCCCAGACACCTTTGCGGGAAGTTTAGCGTCCAACATATACATGAGTCCCCCTGCGAACTTCCGGTTGGCACATGCGCAATGGAAGGGCGGCAAGAAGACTTCCTGTTCCTTAGTGAATTAACCAGGGTTGGGTATGTACTTCAGGGTATGGTCCTCGGGTTACGACGAGCCTGCTGCAGAACCTCATTTTCTGAATGCTATACAGTGTATAGCATTCGGCAAATGAAGGCTGATTGTGTAGCAGGCTCGTCCTTGCTACGAGCAGGTAAGTATGCTGTTACCAGTTGACTTTTTCTCATTGAAATGAATAGACCAGCGTTGATTGGCCAGTTGCCAGTGATTTGGCCAATCAACGCTGGTTCTGCCAGAGGCTCGTCTGAGGAGGCGGAGTCTAACATCGGACTATTCATTCCAATGAGAAAAACTCTTGCCTGCCTGTAGCAAGGACGTGCCTGCTGCAGAATCAGTGTTCATTTGCCGAATGCTATACATATATATAGCATTCGGCAAATGAATATATATACTGTATAGCATTTAGCAAATGAGGTTCTGCAGCAGGCTCGTCGTAACCACGAAACAGTATGCCTATACCCCTGCTAGACATGGCAAACTCTCAAAACCGGAAAGAGATCTTCGACCGGAAATAGGAAGGGCGGGACTTAATCCTTTGTTATTGTTGTCAAAGGGGGACTCATGTATATGCCGTACCAGCGTTGACCATTTCATACACAGCAGATGGCTAGACAGTCCCACCACAATCAGCAGACCTGAACAACTACAGTCTAATGTGCCCATCTTAAATCAGAACACACACCGTCCATATATGTCCATACTGTGCCACCATATAGTACCGCTATCTATAGTAGGTAATGGTTCAATAATATGGTGCATACATTCCACAAAATAGACTTTTTGCATTATATTTTGAACAAGTTCTACAGGAACAAGACGCACCCATGGTTCACCTAACAATTTTCAAGAAACAAAAGGGCCACAAGTGATGTATAGAAACCAAATCGCTGCTTTCACTTTCATAGATGCATCCAAAAAGTTGACTTCTGATTATTTGCTGCATTTTTTGCCGGGACTCGATGTTACATAGGAGCCTGGAGTCTCTATTACAACGCAGCAGCGTGACAAAAATGATCAAAGTTAAAGAAATATTTACAGATATTGTCTATAAAAAAAAGAAAATGCTTTCCAAATTAAAAAGGTAAATACTTTAACCCTTGTTGTTACAGATTATTCAATAAGGATAAATTCATACCTGCACCGATGTCTGCCTAAAATCGGCAGACGAAAAATCCTGCACTGAGGGCGATGTCTTCTGCTGGTTCCAGTTTTAAAACAAGGGCCACTTGACAGACCCCATTATAATCCACATGAACAGCCCAGAACAACAGAATGGTCAACCCTAGTGTCCATTTAGCATAAGAGTCTATGATAACCTTACATGCATGGCTTTCGGGAAGGGGGGGTTGGAGTTTTTTAGCTCAATTTTTTTAGTATAGCAAGTTGTTTAGTGGTTTTCAAGAAAAAAAATGTAAAAAAAAAAAAAAAAAAAAAAGCCAAGAGCAAAGAACGCTATAAGACTAGATTCACACTAGTGCTTATTTTCCGTTCGGGGGTTTCCGTCCCCGAACCTGCTTAAAAACTGCATGCAGGACTTTTCTCTCTGCGTTTTTCAGGTGGAAATTGGGCGGAAACCATGCAAACCTCATTGTAGTTCATGGGGTCCACTGGTTTACGTAGGTAACTGATTTTTAAGCAGGTTAGCTTTCCATTTTTTGGGTCCCCAAGCGGACCTGAAGAATGGAAAGCTTAACGAAAAAAATACAGGTTATAAAAAATGCCATGAAAAATCTGTGTGAAAGTAGATTAAGAGTAAGTTCACACGAGGTATTTGGCTACCAATTAAATCAATGGGAGCCGGTCAGTTCTTTTTTCTGGGAGCCGTCTGTTCCGGCTCCCAGAAAAAATAAGCGACATGCTCATACTTTCAGGCGAATTCGCCCCGCGACATCCACCTGAAGACACTCCCTCCTCCCAACCAGGCCCATTCATTTGGGCCTAATCTGGAGCGGACTGCGCGACTGGACTGCACTGCACCGGTATCCAGTTGCAGCTACCTGTATTTTGGTCCGGAACCTGAGGTGCCCTCTGCCTCAGGTTCCAGACCAAAAACCCCTGTGTGAACTTACTCTAAGGGTGCATTCACACGGAGGAAAAATGGCGCTGTGGAATCCGTGTCAGATTCAGTGCTGAAAAAAAGCCTCCCATTGACTTCAATGGGTTCCTTTTTTGGAAGTCAATGGGCGGCTTTTTTTTCAGCGCTGAATCTGACACGGATTCCACACCAAATTCAGCGCCATTTTCCTCCACGTAAATGCACCCTTACAGAGGCCTAACTTGATGCTCCTAAGCCCCAATGGGACATCTTAGCAGGGTCCCCTATCTATTCTTATGTAGAGGTTCCCCCCCCCCCCCAATGCACCTTTTGCACCCCCTATGGCTTCACAATAAGAAGTGGAAAGAAACTATAAAAAAAAATTTAAAAAATGCAAATCAAAAATGTCCAAAACATACAAAATTTTTTTTTTTTTTTTTTTAAAAAAAGGGTGTGAAAACCAGAATTTAAATTCTCGTCCTAAATTTGTGTCACTGCTTACAAGTGAAGGGGAAAAAAAAAACAACAAACATAAATTATATGTTCGCTCCAGCTGTTACATATTGGCATCCAGTCTACGAAAAGAAAAAAAAAAGTTCAAAATCTGTTTCCTTAAACCAAGGAAATGTGGAAAAAGATTACCCTGCCAGTGGAAACATTCAAGAGTGCAGAATTCATGCTGTGGTTTCTTGTCAAGGCAGCAAAGTTCTGTAAAAGGGAAATTCTGCCAAGTAAAATACAGTTTTCTTTCACACCCAAGAACAAACTTTGTGCATGGTGAAGGCTTCCTGAGGGCGCGCTGCAGCTGGAGCGCACCGAATAAAAGGTAACTCCGATGTCACAGCTACTGTAAATGCAACATTCTTTTTTTTTTTTTTTTCTATCAGCAACTAATGAGCAATAAAAACAACCGCGCGCCTTTCCTGCGCCCAAAGAAGGAGACCGACAACTAGATCTGGCCAGTTGGAGCGTTAGCCCCCTCCGTCTCCCAACAAAGGCCCCAGTCATTCATATTACGCACTTCCATTGCTGATGTAAGATCACAATGGTAAGCAGACGGAATAAAAAAAAACAAAAAAAAAACGGTTTTGGTAATATTACACAAGGGATAATACAGAGAACAGAGGAAGAAAGGAAAAGGTTCTTAAAAGGGCAGTCAAAAAGTTTGTAAAATGTTTATGTTCTAGTCGGTGGACAAAAGAAGACAAAACATCAGCCAACAAAGACTTGGAAGACAATTTTGAAATCTCCTACAGTTTTATGTATACAGCTCCACTGCAGACCTATGTGTCTCCATGGTTATAGACTACAAATAAACAATCTTCTAGGCCTCGGGCAGAGCTGACTGCGCATGTCCGGGCCACAAGAAAATGGCCGCTTATGGGGGTGTGGCTAACGCGCGGTGCTGAGCAGACTCATGTAGCATGTGCTCCGTCCTAGGCCGAATCATTTATCCTGACTACAGCCTGTCATCCCTGGTTTCTGGGCCCCTGGCTTGCTGCACTTACCTCCGGCATCGATCCACCTGCCCGTGACCCTCCGCTGCAACGATCCTCCGGTGTGGTGTGCCTGAGGAGTTTGCGGCCTACTCCTCGCTACGAGGCCGCCGGCCATCTTCAAAATGGCCGCTTATACCAGCTTACTATGTATACGGCCACAAGAAAATGGCTGCTTACACAGCATAGTGTGTAAGCGGCCATTTTCTTGTGGCCCGGGCATGCGTAGTCAGCTCTGCCTGAGGCCTAGAAGTTTCAAACCCGGGATGGAAGAAGACACAGGGAGAGGGTGTTCCAGAAGAAGATGGAGGCGGCGCTGGAGAGTTCTTTCGCAGCATTGGGACACCCTCAATGCTGTTTGAGCGCTGGGGACCGCCCCCAGTGCTGCAAGAGAACTCATTTGCATACCGAAGAAAACTCAGATTTCTACCGAACAGTGGCGCGGAGAAGACATCGAAAGGTAGGAGAAGAATAGCCTTTCATAAGACTATTCCTACGTGTTAGTCAGAAAAAAAGGATATCCAATGATAGGATCCCTTTAAAATCTCTGCTCGCGGTCAGTGAATGGAACATTCCCGCTTTCCTCTACAGACTGAAACCCATAGAGAGTTGTTACTTCTCGCTTGTTGCAGCTGAGCATTTGCTATATTGTATCACCCGGCACAGCTGCAGCCTCAAGAATCACAACTTTCTGTAAGTTCCCTTCAGTTCTGCTTTCGGCAGAATATTCACATACATAGAAATGTATAACATATAGAAATGGAGATATCCCTCTGGTTAGAATAACTGCTTCTCTAAGGCACCCTGCTGTCCGAGGGAGTTTCCGATGAACTAAATCAATAGGGGACTAAAAGAACGCGGACAACACTTGTAGCCATATAAGTTTCATCTCAATCCATTCCGCAAAAATAAATAAAATACATTGGACTTCCCTGAGGATTATGTCAGTAGACTCCACCTTGTGGTACTGCAGTAGTGGATGGAGCGGGACACAGAAACCTAGATCTGATATTTATTACATCTATATCTTGCCAGACGTCTTGATAATTCAGACATGCCTTGCGCCTTTCATAATAGTAAAGTAGAAAACCCCAATCTTCATAAATTCCCTACAGTAACCGGAAACATATAGAAGTTAATTGCAATAGGATCCGACTGTACAGGAACCCCGCTGCAGTGAGCAATAAAAAATGTATGCCTCATTTGCATAGCAAAAAATATAGTGTGAATGTCGTTTGAGGTCGGATTTTAGTGACCCTGTGTAGTCTGGGAAGTACAGTGCCTGGGACAGCGGCATTTTGCAGACCGAGCATGCCTTAGCTGAACCAGACTCACTGCAATTATGATGCTGTGAGTTCTCTGGAGTGACCCATCACAGTCTGGGACAGGACTGAGGTCAGGAAGGAACTCACAGCTTTAGGGATCACTACGATGCAGGGAGTTCAGCTCTCCATCTGGGAAGTATGGACATGACACGGATCCTACAACCCGGACCACACTCAGATGTCTTGAGTGGCCAAAATAAAATGCAGCCCTGTCTATTGCATGCATTCTCATGCATTGCAGACTGCTCGGTTCCCTTCTTGAAATCTGCAAGACAAGCTCAGTCCATTGCTCTTTTCTCTTCTCTCGAGCCCAAATCTAAGCAATTATCATAATTCCAAATAAAATAAAAAGAGAGGCGGGCTATAGACTGAGAGATTGTTTGATAGATTTTGCACTGAACGGTACTGAGCAGCCTGCAAAGGTAGGGGGCATTCACACGATGTAACGTGGCGTCGATTCTGACACGTAAACTCGTGTCCGAATCAGCGCTACAAAACAGAATCCCATTGACTTCAATGTGTTACGCGCGCTAAACGGAACCCATTGAAGTCAATGGGATTCTGCTTTGCAGAGCTGACTCTGACACAAGTTTACGTGTCAGAATCGACGCCGCGTTACATCGTGTGAATGCACCCTTAGGGAATACATGCAGACTACAAACGACAAATGTTTGAAAAATGTTTAATAACACCTAATAGCAAAAAAAAAAAATTAATTGACAAAAATTAGGCGTTACAGGCCAAGCTGTCACAGAGCTTGTCCGATGGATTTTACACTGTATATGTCTGTGCAGACTGCAATGCATTAGAATGCATGCACAGATGTGAATGTAGCCCAAATCTGCAATAGACATATGACAAGACGTTGCACTGAACCAATAGTACGAAACAATAGAGTTCTAGGTTTCCATTACGTTCTTGAGGAACTGAAAGATAAAATGTACGAGACATTTACAAGCTTGTTTCATTGTAATAGGCGCAAGCTTCATTTGCATAAAACCAGAAAAATCTTTACAGGGTTCTCTCTTTTGCACAATACTTTTTCGTTTGATGGTTTCCAGCTGAGAACCGATCAACTGGAATCCAAGGCAGGAACCAACAACATGAATTTTGTTTCCCAACAGCGCCACTACAGAGCATAGAAGGTATTACACCATTTGTACCAAAATCAATGAACTGTGTATAATGCATGGACTTGCTGGGTCCTCCAGGGACAGAGGCAGGGCTATGCCCCATCCAAACATCTCCGATGTGATGTCCTTCAGCAGCCCATAAATAACTCTATTATAAGGAGACTGAACTTATGTTTCTGGACACAGGTAGAAAAAAAAATAAAAATTCATTCTTTCCTTTTCCTTTTTTTTTTCCCGGCCACAATCCCCCGATGCCCAATTGTTGCCAATACCCCGACACAGCAGTAGTAACCGGGCCACAAGGTTCAAGCAGACTGCAGTGCGTTCCCTCACCGAACATCTGGTCACAAATGAAAGGATTGCCCAGTAACTCTTAACGTTGGGCAGATGATAAAAAATTCAACGTTTTACTAGTTGGCAGCGATGTTTCGGAGAATCCTCTCGAGCCTACTGAATTATATTAAGAAATGTTCACTGCAGCCATGTATATCTGTTACAACAGCTGGTGCTGAAAAGGATCTTTCCGTGCTGGGGGACAGAGAAATGTGCATCTCTTACTGGATTTGTCCTTGAAAACTTCCAAGTCCTGCTCGCACGGAGCTAGCGCGGTGTAATTCCTGTCACCTACATAAGGCATACATTTTATTAGGCACTGAACCAATACCGGATACGGGGATACTGTCCACCAGAGATATGGCGCAGCTTGGGCCTCCATTCACTAGTACACAGATGCAATAAGCTCTGACTGTGCCTTAAAGGGGTTGTCTGAGACTATGATATTGATGATGATAGTCTCTGCACTACTTACCAAGCATAGCGCCGTACATTGTATAGTGGTTGTGCTTGGTATTGCAGCTCAGCCCCATGCAATTGAATGGGACTGAGCTGCAGCATAGCCTTGTTGACAATGGATGTTATATTACTGTACTGAGAAGTGGAAGCGGAACTCCATATCATAGTCCGTAGACCCCTTTAAAGGACACGATGACCTTTTAACGTCAACTCCTTTTTATCTCCAGTATTCTGTGCTCATTCACTTCTTAATATATCTTTATAAGGGTAAGAGCTCCATTGTTCTGGTAGAGTTCCAAATCCATTGCACAGACAGCGTTAAATCAAATAAAATTCTAGTTGTCTGCAGCCACTAGAGGGAGCTATGGAGTTTACTGCATAGATTAAGCTCCCCATAGAGGTGGCAGCAGACAAAGAATTTATCCACATAGGTTGTCTGCCCAATTATATAAAAAAAAGTCATACTTACCCCTCCATTTTGCCATTCACCTTCTGATGTCCCCGACCAGTCTCTGGTTAACCAATCACTGGCTAGAAGTGGGGCTGTGCATGGAGATGTCCTGACTCTCACCCTACAGCAAAGGCTGGGGGGTGGGGGAAGTGGAATCTAAAATAGCACCACCTCTGGAGTTCGGACCTATTTGAGGGTTTCTGAATGTTTCACGCGTACGGTAAAATTGGAGAGTTCACAATGCACATACAGATCTCTCCATTCGTTTCTATGGGAGTTCCAAAAAGAGCTGAGACTATTTTTGGAACTCTTATAGACATGAGTTGAGAGAGGCGTGCAGCCAATGGGATCAGGGACCAATGGTCTTGAAATAGATGGAATCTTTGGGGGCGGATATGACATAAATGTTTGAGATGGGAATACCCCATCAATGTTGGTCAAACCTACTGATTTTGCAAGGACCACTTAAAGGGATCGTATCATTGGATACCCTGATCATTGGATATCTTACTGAGTAAGCGGCCATTTTCTTGTGGCCCGGGCATGCGCAGTTGGCTCTGCCCAAGGCCTAGAAGATTGAAACCCTGGACGGAAGAAGACACAGGGAGAGGCCATTCCAGAAGAATATGGAGGAGTCTATGGAGAGTTCTCTCGCAGCATTGGGGTCGCCACCAGTGCTGTTTGAGCGCTGAGGACCGCACCCAGTGCTGCGAGGGAACTCATTTGCATACCGACCAAAACCTGGATTTCTACCAAAACCTAAAGGTAGAAGAAAAGCCTTTCTTAAGGCTATTCCTATGTGTTAGGGAGATAAAAGGGCATCCAATGATAGGATCCCTTTAACCTACTAATATTTATGGTCTATTTGATATGTCAGGGGAAAGAATGATCAGCCATGTTAGATTTTAACATGCTCAATTTTTTGTACTCTGGGCATGCTCGACCCAGCAGGGCTTGCAAGTGTATTTGGAGGGGGTTCGGAGGAATAGCAGTTGACCAAATGAGCCACCAACTTATGTTTATGGCCAGCCTTAGTCTACACCTTGAAATTCCCTTAGCAAGCCAAGAATTCCCTGATAAGAAGACCTCCGCACCAGCCTCTTACACAACAGCTCCGATAACTCTGGCTTTATAAGAACAAATGGAAAATCCATATGCCGATTTGCCGTTCCACGACGCACTGGGAGAGGTCGTGTCAGCCATATTGTTAGTGAAAACAAGCCGTTCTGTTCACAGTAACCCCGTCAATCCACATTAAGAAATGTTTGCACGACAGACATGTAATTTCGATTATTACTCATGTATGTTTTTTTTTTTTTTTCCTCTTTTTGTAAAGGAAGTGGTGAGAACGAGCCATTTTCTAAATTTAGCTCATTATCTATGCAGTAGAAGATTTCACTTCTGTGTATTTCCGAGAGATTGCATATTTCTCCATGGTAACTAAACTATGATTAAAACAACACTTGTTATTAGCACCGAGGACCACCTGCCAAACACAAGGGGGCGGGATGGTAATAAAAATAATGCTAATTGTTTATGTATACACAACCATACACCTATAGGTCATACATGCACGGCACTGGGTATGACAGTGGGCTACCCACACTGGAGGACTGGCTAATGTAGGTATGGCGGCCGTGGAGAAGATTAGTGAATAGGGTAACAATATACAAGACGATGGTGAGGATTGTGCAGGGCACTCAGACATCCGCTAGTCACGTCATACATTCAACTTCCATTTTTGATGAATTTTTGCCCCTTTGGTAATTTTCTGCAAGGTCCAGGGGTTGTACAAGATGACACAATTACATAGTAGATGAGGTTGGATGTATAAATCCAATTTATAACCTTGCATTGTTGATCCAGGGGAAGGCAATATAAATATCCCAAGCGGCCCATGTCAAGATAAAAAATTCCTTCCAGACTCCAAATCCGGCTCTCAGTATAAAACCATAAACATGGCTACCCTTTGCCTAAAACAGCGCCACTCTTGTCCATAGGCTGCATCTGGTATTGCAATATAGAACCAGTCACTGGAATGCTGCAGTACCAGACACAGCCCATGGACAAGGGTGGCGCTGTTTTTGAAATAGAACATACATGAGATTCTATCGCATCTCTTTAAGTAAGTCAACAGTATTTAAAAAAAAAAAAAAAAAAAATCGGAATTCCAGGTTATATGATAAAAAAAATTGAAAAGACGTGTGTAAGTATAGTGAACAATACATCAACTGGAAAATAGTGGGACACATAAGGGCAACGAGTCACCAAAATTGTTTAAATCAAGTTAATGTTCAACATATATTTAAGAATTTTTGATTACATTCTAATAATATTTTATGATTTATATTTAAAAAAAAAAAAAAAATATCTAAAAATACTGCAGGTCAGACTCTGGCCACTAAGCCTAATCACTTATTGATACTTCCTGGTTTTTGTAGATTTTTTTGGCAGCAACCACCTCACTTTTATCATGTATATGTAGACACAGAATCCACCGGACACAATCGGTGATTTAGTAGATCTACTCTTCTCTCCACCCAACACATGCATACTCGGCTCAGTCCAATGTGCATGTTCATGAAAGGGGTTAAAAGGAATAGAGGTCAAATGCAATTGAAAGCATTTTCGGTTCCTATATAAAGCTCCATGATGCCATATTTATTTACTTTTTTTTTTTACAGCCCCTACAATGGGATTTGAAGGGGGAAACTATTTTCTATTTTTGGAGATTAAAAAAAAAAAAAAAATTATAAAAAAAATAAAATAAAATAAAAATCATTAACCAAATGCAAAAAAAAAAAAAATGTCAGCCATATGAAGCCAGTGAGTGCAGTGAGCCCTGGTAGAGCCTAGTCTGAGCCGCCCGCAGGTTGTAAATGCTTTGTCTGTCTCCCCAATTACCCTGATGATTGACAGTCGGACTACTTATTAAGCTTCATTAGTGACAATCAAGACATTACCGCGGCTAAACTTCTGCAGAAGATAATGAAACTACCTGGGAGATGACTCCTTGATCATCTCTGCCACAGCTTAGCGTGGAAGTCTCGGGATTTCGGTTTGCTCTACAATGTATCCGGGCGGGCGGGGGGCGGTCAGAGTCACCGGAGACAAGAAGGGGCTTGATGTAAATATCACTAGGTTTAGAGTCGAGGTTTGGTAGGTCAGACATCTCGACTTACATAAGAGTGGAGAACAATATAAGGTTCTTAAGAAAAGGAAACGTTAAGGAAGTCCCATCTATTCTGCTTTTTTTTTTTTTTTTTTTAAATAGAAAAATTTTACCCAAATTTTTGGTTGCAAAAGCTATTGATGTGGACAACTGGGTGCAATGTAAGCGATGTGAATATGGTCTTATAGATACTTTAGGCCTTCCGGCAAGTGTCTACATGCATGGCCAACCTAAGGACGGGTTCACACAGGGTTTTTTGGAGGCCGCCTCAAGTTCCGCACCAAAATACGTGTAGCTGCGACTGGACAGTGCACCAGCATCCAGTCGCACACTCCGCTCCGGATTAGTCCCAAATGAATGGACCTAGTCGGGAGGAGGGAGTGTCTTCAGGTGATGTCGCGAGGCAAACCCGCCTGAAAGATTGAGCATGTTGCTTCTTTTTCCGGGAGCCGGAACAAACTACTCCCAGAAAAAAGAACTGACCGGCTCCCATTGGTTTCAATGGGAGACGTTTTTTTGGTCAGGATTTTGAGGCGGATACGGCCTCAAAATCTTGACCAAAATACCCCCTGTCAACTTCCCCTAAGGAAGGGTTTGAACCCCTGTGGCCATCTTAAAGGGAATGTGTCATCAATAGGGTTGAGCGATCGGGATTCTGATCGGTGATCGAGCAAGTTTCACTATCATGATCGGAATTCCGATCCTGATCTTTTTAGGCGGGATCGAGGTCTCACGTTACTTCCCACAATGCTTGGCTACTGGACAATCATTGTGGGAAAAGCTAACATTAGGGTTGAAGGATCGGGAAAGATCGGATCCCAATCGACGATCGAGCAAATTTCACGATCGTGATTGGATGGAAAATGATGGAAAAAAATCGGATTTTAAAAACGATCCTGAAATCTCAAGATCAGCTCAACCCTAGTCATCAGACAAATTCCTCTTCCGCTGTGTGAACACACCCTAAGGTCATAGGTCTGCCAAGAGGGTGGCGCTATATGGCTGTTTCCAATGTCAACCATCAGCATTATAATAGCAGCCAATCGGATATAGGAAATAACATCAGCGCAAAAGACGTGATACAAAGTATCTGCAAAGTCGCTCAACTTTTTATGCAGATTTCAACCATAAAATCTTGTTAAAAATGGAAATATCCTTTAACTTCTCTGTTCATAAACTTGAACTCACTATCCTGTATTTCAGCACCGTCTTACTCCGCTCCCCCGATACAAAGTAAAAAAATTTTTTCCTTCAGACATAACCTAAACCTTTCGCTTTATTGTTTGCCAAAACCGATTTGAAAATACTTGAGGCGTACATATGGATATTATGTAATAAGGAAGAGTTTAATCTTTCCCTTCACTTTCCATAGGAAAATGTCTGCAACAGGTCAGAATAGAAACATATAAAAAACAATTACAAAGTCTCTCGCTAACAAATCTGCGCCGCAGCTGTAAGTATAAAATTTCTATTCAACTTAAAAAGCATGAGATGACAGGCGAGTCTGATAACATATAAAGCAATTGCAGCTGTTGTTTTTATTTCATTAATCCCTGCGGTTCCTTGGAAATTGCAACAGGCTAAAAAAGAAACCAGTGTGGGGAGAAAGCTTTACAGCACTCAAGTGGTTAATACAAATCAATTACTTACTGAGAACCAGCAGGGAAAATGTAAGCAATGCAATGGAGCGCCCAGTCTGGCAATGCCAAATGTTTGTGCAACAAATTTTTTTTGTAGCTATCCGTGGGTCATATCATTGCAAACCGGGCAAATACTATACGGCGCCCCCAACCCCTCCATAATCATTAAATGGGTATTAGCTATCGTTTATGGGATAATTACATTGGAAGTCCAATGGTTTGCCAATCGATTTTTTTCACTAGAATGGACAGGAGGCTCTTTGCTACAGAAGTAACTAAAAATATGGATAGAGCATCAATATCAGATGGGTGGGAGTCAGGCACCGACCAGCAGCTGATGCACAGAGAATGGAACAGGAAGCAGACAGCTCTGTTGCCCAAGTCACTGCAGCTTAGCTCCTGTTCAAGTGAATGGGACCTGAATGCAGTACCTGGTCTACCCACTACACAGAGTATGGAGCAGTCTGCTTCCTGCTCCCTTCTCTGTGCATTGGCTGCTTAAAACAGCTGATCAGTTGGGGTGCTGGTTGGAAGATTTCACTAATCTTTGAAGGAACCCAAACTAATCCAGGATTCATACAATATCCTGGTAAGGCCAGGTTCTCACAGGATTTTTTGGGCCAGATTTTGGCGTTGAATCCGTGTCAGAATCCAGCTCAAAAAAACACCTCCCACTGAAATCAATGGGAGCCAGTAGTTTCCTTTTTCAGCGAGTGATTTGTTCCTGGAAAAACGAAGTGACCTGTCCTTTCTTCAGGCGGATTCCACGGCCGGACGTCCGCCTTGTGACACCTCTCTCTCGACTAGGCCCATTCATTTTGGCCTAATCCGGAGCGGGGGGGTGTGACTGGATGTCAGTGCACTGCACCAGCATCCAATCACGGCTAGCCATTTTTTGGACCAGAATCTGAGGCGGCCTCCATGTCAAATACTAGTCCAAAAAAAACCTCACGTATGAACTTACCCTAATATATCACACATTATCAACCTTTGGGACCCCCATGGATCAGCTTATCATTGTTAAAATAAGAACAACGGCAGGTCCATAGGGGCACACCCATGTCCATGTGAGCTCATCTCACCAATCAAACCTCAATGGGCGATAAGCCATTCAGTTTTATCATGTGCATAAAATTAAAGGGGGTTTCCATGACTTAGCTAGTAATAGTCTCTACTTAGGACACCTGGCACCGCTAGCAACTAGCTGATATTGTGTAGTAAACCAAGCTGGAAGCAGACAGCACCAGGTAGTGTGCGGAGTGAACCTTAGCCTGACATTGCACCCACTACACAGAGTATAGAGTTGTCTTATTTTGGCATCATACAATGTGCAGTTCCAGCCGGCATGGGTGATGATATCATTTGGGGGGTGCCAGGTATTGAACCCCCACTAATCTGATATTGATGACATACCCTAGACAAGTTAACTATGAAACTTGTCTAATTGCTGATAACCCTTGTGGGAATTGTACTAGTGACCATTTTGGCTAAGACTCAGCTATTTCTGACTGATCCAACAAGGAACCAGCAGCAGATGCCAAATACCGGTGGCAGAAGGGAGCCAACATGATCCCATGTAGAGTTTAATAAAAAGTTACCCTACACTAAAGAGGTAAGCACTTCAACTCACTTCTATTTACTGCATGAAAGAAGACGAGGGTCGCCATTAAGATCAATAAAAACCTAATACGTGGATGGTCTCATCAGGGACCGAACGGGAGAGAAAGAAGAGAGAAAAAAGATCCAATGCGCTGACAAAGACGACAGTTGGCTCCAGGCTGGAATATTCATATCCAACCAGGAACCTGCTGACATTTCTGCCAGAACATCAAAATTATCCTCTCCAGCTGTTTTTGCACAACAATCATGAACCAGTAAAGCAGAGGGTTCGATGTACAAGTGGAGGTTTCAGCTGCTCGGCACTGACGGCGGTGATCTCCGGGGATTTGTCAAGCATGCACTTCAAAAGGTCCTCTTTATATGATGCATGTATGACAGATAATTACACAGATCTAGAGATAACTGATCACAAATTGCTGCATACGTAGACCCCCGAAGACCTTCCACTCAAAGTGACACACCATGGGAAGCCAATGTAGAGGTTTACTATGCGTGGTTGAAATACGTACAAAGGTTGGGCCTTTCAGATACGGTCTAAACAGATGGCGCTCAATCCTCTTGACTGCTGGGCCAAAAAGGCTTGACTACCTAAAAAAATATTTAGAACTTTGTACTGGAGATCAGAGACTTCTTAAATTTCAAGTCTTTCAATTTACTATTTTGGTGGCATCCTTATACAATCTGATCCAGTATCTGGTTTCACTAGAACTTGGCAGAAACCAATGAGAGTTGACTAATTCACGGGATATCTAAGTAACGGGGTGCTCATAACATAAATTCATACTGGCATTTCTCAAATTGGTTGTGTCCACCAAGAATGGTCAACTAGTACCCTTATCAAACCCAACTTTACCTCTTGTTTTCCATGTCAACAATCCAATTTGTGGTTATCTATGATAACCCAACCCAAACCTACTTGGAGTAGCCAACCCAAACCAACTTGGACTACCCAACCCAAACCAACTTGGACTATCCAACACAAACCAACTTGGACTATCCAACCCAAACCAACTTGGACTATCCAACCCAAACCAACTTGAACAACCCAACTCAATCCAAAATCAGGTTACCCATGCTAACCTCAACACCTTGAAATTTTGGTTAAACTTTCCATTTACTTCTAGCTTAATAGTAACTGTCTGTTCATCTTTTGTTGCTGTGATTCGAGGGTGTTACCAATTATCGGTATTATATGACCAGAAGGGCCTTAGATAAGAGAAGTATGAAAACACTGCCAGAGCAATTTCGGTCTCCTATAGAGATTAATTTGAAAAATACACGTAGCGCATACTTTCAGCTCACACACGTAGAAGAAAAGGATATGTTTATAAAGGTAACGGAAGGGAAAATATTGTTTTCAGGTAGGAAAATCACTTATCCCAGATGTAAATGGTATTCTAAACTCTGAAAACACGTTAGATGGGCCTAACTGGTTCAGGCAATCAAACATCGTGGAATTTTATGTCCAGTTTGTGCCAACATTGCGGTTCAGTCTCGGGTCATTTAGAGTGGGTTGCACAAAGGTGAAAAACCCAAAAATAAACAGAAAAATAATGTTTATCCACCCAGATATGGTGATCATATCTTAGCTAATCAAGAAAAACCGAGATGATAGACTTCCATGGCAATCTTTTCATGCGCCAGAGTACGAAAGTTTTGTGGTAGGTCCCATACTGGATGATATTGTCAATACAAACTACTGGTGAGATAACTGTAGACCCCTTAAACAGAGACCACAAAACCATCCCATATGAAAAGGTATTTTTGATACCAAAGGACTATATACCGTATATTGCGGTACACTGTAGCTCAGCCCATTCCATTGCTGTACCATGTGACCGATGAACGTGACGTCATCGGCACAAGGAAGAGGCAACAACTCTAGCAAGCCTGGGGTCCATTCAAAAAGTTGATTAGCAAACACCCGCTATCCTAAAGGTCATCAATATTTTAGTTCTGGAAAAACCTTATAAAGTCAACCAAGTATGGCCAGTTTTTTTAAGAACATAAAGATCATACCATAAACCAGTGATACCCAACGTACATCTATTCAGTAAGTCTGTCAGGTGAATGGGCATTTAGCAGAGAGCTATTTCTCCTGACCCCTGTTTGGCAAAGCATTCATAGGTTCCCAATGGGGAGTTGGGAGGAACTGACTACCAAACACCTTCAGATGTGGAATATTTCCCCCTCGAGAACAAAAAGGCTGAAATATAGAACTCCAACTGCTCGATCCTTCACTCCTCTGATGCTAGACATTCGGGGACAGATGGGAAGACCCTATACATATAAAATGATCGGGCCGCCCAATGGCCAGCCAATATTAATCTAATGTGCATCAGTTATTTCAGTTAGAATTTTTTTGGAACTGATGGGAAAATGAGTGACCCACCCGTCTACTTCAAGAAGTCAAAAGTTTAGATCAAAAGTCTCTTGAGGTTTTTTTTTTCCCAGAAATACATTTTTCGTATACACAGCTGTAGAGAATCACTCCGACATACAATATACAGTATAACTAAGATGCACCTAGAAGTATTTTTACCTACATCTCTTCTACCGTAAATAACAGGAAGTGGGTAGCGTGGTGTTTTACCTGCTTGTGAACTTTACAAGGTGGCTTCCAAGGGTAGAGTGCGTCAAATGTCTGGCATGTGAAAAGCAACCCCCACCCCTACACCCTGTAATACACCTCTATATATATAATAACGTCAGCGATGATGCAATTGTCTTTGCTTTTTGTATACCATACTGAATTTTTTACATATGCCCCGGCCAACTCTGACCAATTGTCTGCACAAACCATACTTTGTCCAATGTTCCCCTGGTTCCAACTCCAAAAACAGCTGTCAGGGGCTCCCAGTAGTAGTAAGAGGAGGAGGAGGAGGAGGAGGAGGAGGAGAAAAGACCCTGCCTGAAAGCTGTTTTATCATGGGCAACATTTGGGTCCATCAGGGTTGGGAACCTCAATGAAGAGTGCATGAAGGACATTTGTCTGCTATTAATTTTTGTTAATTTTAATTTTCTAACCCACAGTACTACTAAAAAATGTCGCTTCCCCTTTAATTTGACTTGTGCCTTGGACTCCAGTAAATGGCTTACATTTCAGTCACATTACATTTACAAGCTTCGGTCCCGACAGACAAAAAGTCAAAAGGAAACAAAACAGGTGTTCAGTGTCTGTGGTTTTTCTGCTGCTTTAGAGTTGAGTACAATGGGAACGGTGTTTCGTTCACAGGTAGAAAGTCGCGTGTTTGCAGAGTCTGTGATCTAAATTCTTTCCTGGAAATAAGACTAAGCAGAAAGAAACTGATAAAGGAGACCACGGGGGCAATTCTGGATTTTAAGGCTTGAGGGGAGGGGGGAGTTGGGAGTGGATTTTGAAATGAAACACTATTTTTTCAAAAAAATGACAAAGAAAATTTTTACAAAGAAAAAGTTGTAAAGTTAAGATTAAAGGGGCTGTTCCAAGCTTACAAGTTATCAGTGAGGGGGTCCGACCAATGTACCCATTTCAACTGGGCAGAGGTTGCCCAGACAGACCATAAAAGACTATAGGACTGCTCTACTTGGTTCCTGGTGGGTCAGTGCACCTTCTGATCCTTTCAGACAAGGGTACAAAGGAGCTCCATTCTCGTGATTCGTGTCAATTCCACTTGTCCGATCTCCACTGATCAGACACTATCCGGTCCAATTTTATAATTTACTAAAACCGGATTGCGGTTACTTTGTCCTCACCTGACTTAACACTGTAGGATAATATAGTAAAACCTCCCAAAGACCACCTTTTTGAGAAGACCATCCCTCATCTAAACCAAATTTTCATCTCCACCATATATTACGTATGTCGTCCATCTTCTTTGAGGGGGCCAGCCCATAGAAGCCAACTTCTCAGTTAAAATCTTTCATGGTTGTATTGGAGATGGCATCTTGGGGCAAACACAACTCATGAATTCCTATATGTAATCACAGGAATCCAAAAAATTTTGAGTCAACCAGACGAAATTGATAAAGCCAGTGGCATTATATAATCTTCTTACAACAATATGTTGGGGATGATTCATGAAGCCACAATGATACTTCTTCACCTCTCTAAGCCTCTTATGGTGTCTTTATGCGGAGACGATCCCACTTTAAACAAGCACTTAGTGTTAAGGATTCATGTGCCGGGAAAGTTTCTCACAACATATTCGGAGAATTAATTTTTCTCCTAAAACGAGGAGAATCAGGGCTTGATCTTCAACTGACTCAACACTGCAGAATAATACAGCAAAACTTCTCTTTAAAGACCACCTCTTTGAGAAGACCACCTTTTCCTCCCACATTTTTAGTACTGCCATATATCATGTATAATGTTCCAACCCAACCCTTAGAAGAATACTTCTCGATACAATTTTGGCTGGTCGTCTCAAAGGAGATTTGATTATATAGATAGACAATGTAACTAGCATGGCCTCTTCGTGTACTACAAACCACCAATATGGCCTCTTAGACCATAAACTTTCATGAAGCTCTGTTTGTAATCACAGGAACCCCAAAAATTTAGACAGGACCAACCAGATGAAACTGATAAAGCCAGTGGTATTATAACCTTGTTGGGAACCATTCATGAAACCCAAAGGATACTATTCCACCCTAAGAGTATCTCATGGTGTCTGAGACAACATGTCTACTTTTAACATTAAAGGATTTATTAACTTTATCGGACACATTTGGAGATTTGCTGGGGTGGGGGAAGGGGAATGGTTAATGCAGTGAAACCACTCTGAGGGTAAGTTCAGATGGGATTTTTGGGACCGGAACCTGAGGCGGTTCAGGTTCCGGTCCAAAAGCCGGGTACCAGTGACTGAAATCCGGTGCACTGCACCAGCATCCGGCCACGCACTTTTCTCCGGTTTAGGCCCAATGAATAGGCCTAGTCCGGAGGAGGGAGTGTCTTCAGGCTGAATCACGAGGCGACTCGACCTGAAGAAAGAGCATCTGAGCGGCACCCATTGAATTAAATGGGAGCCGTCTTTTTGGTCAGGATTTTGAGGCGGATACGGCCTCAAAATCCTGATCAAAAATCTCCATGTGATCTTAACCTAAAAGACCTCCTCTTGAAAAGACCAACCTTCATCTAAACCAGATTTTCAGTTTTGCATTATATTACGTATAGCTTTCATCTTCTTTGAGAAGCCCAGCCCATAGAAGACGAATTCTCGATACAATTTTGGGTGGCCGTCTCAAATAGGTTTAACTGTGTAGATGGGCTCTATAACTAGCATGGCTTGTTTACTACAATCTGTCAATATGGTCACTTGGGCCAAAAACTGTCACGCCTCCCTGTATACAATCACAGGGATCCTGAAAATTTAGACAGTCAACCATATGAAATTGATAAAGCCGGCGGCTTACAACGACATGTCGGGGACCATTCCAGAAGCCACAAGGATACTTTTCCACCTCCTTGAGCCTCTCGTGGTGTCTTTGTGTAGAGACGAGTCCACTTTAAACAACCACTTAGCGTTAAGGATTCATTTACGGGGTAAGTTCCTTGCGACGATAAAACAGGCTGTTAATTTTGGCCGGGCTCCTGATCACTGTGTCAGTCGCACCGCGACTGTGGAGAGTGTGGAGACTCGTGTTCCTGTCTCACATCACTCAATTGAGGCTTCTTGCAGAAAAGCTTTTAACAACCACATCTGGTCTTTAATAAATCACGGCACTTTGTCTTTCTGCCAAAACTCCTCCTTTATCTAGCTTACATCCTCGTGATGAGATAGGAAATCACACATTACGATGGTGACAAACAATTGTAATTATGCCATTAGTAGCCATTTAGTCTACAAAGGTTTTTAAAAAGAAAATACAGCCCGCGACGAGAAATATGGGATAATACATTGATCGCTGGTCTAATCCGCTTTTACTTCACAAGTGTAAAACACAGGCATAATTCATCGCTCAGCAGGCAATAATAGCAGACCACTCTAAACTATACAGCTATTCCGCGCCGTATCTACTTAAATAAAAAGGAGGCGAATAAAGCCGCAGAGACTTTAATAGCGTGAAAAGAGGGAAAAAAATCAGTCCACGGCCAACTTCTGAAATCGAGATTGACTAAGAGGAAAACACAAAGTCTTGGAATGTGGCGTTTTGGGGTGTTTTTAGGTCTTTTTGGACAGTTTTAGGGCTTGTGCACACAACAGTGTTATGGTTCCTCTTACAGAATCATAAGCGGGCTGTCCTAGAGATCCACAACGTCTCCATATATAGCTCTGGATCTTTAGGGACATCCAAATCATACAGAAGGAAAAACAATTGTTGCATACTAAATTGGACTTCATAGATATGGGATTAGTCTTTCCGAGAAGGATTGCCACTAAAAGTAAAAATCTTCATACATATGGGGCTCAACAGATTCTTTATGGCTTTCTTGTACTGCCTTACCAGGTCATGGGATTGCCATATGGACATGGACCATTCCTTACTGCAACAGATGTAGGGACATAGGGAAGATTCAGTAGAATGACACCATGACCAGTTAAGTTACCAGTTATTACAATTAAACTGGTTGTTTCTCCAAGATGGTCAAGTGGCCAACCGTGCATATCCCTTGCAAATGTGGCATTACGCATCAGACACTTGGCCGAATTCACGGAAAAGAGTGACAGACTCTACAGTGTCTCTCGCTACTTTAAAGGAGGCATCTCCATCTACAATGTTCACAAACCCAAACAGTTCACCATGTCTTGGTGGAATTGTCACATATTGTGTAAAATTTATATGAAGCACAAGACCTAATTTAGGATATATTTTTTGACCGCTGAAGTCTAGTGTTTCCAAGTTAAAACCCATGTAACCTCAGAACACAGTCATGGTTATCTCAAAAATGGATGAAGTGTTTTCAACCTGTTCAAAGATGCTTGGCCTAGAAGCAGAAGTAGCCAATGTAGTCTTGGCCAGAAGGATTAGGGACGTGGTGGATATGGACTCATACTACATTATCTTCTAACTTTTCCTGAGGGTAACAGTAGCTGATTGTAAGGGGTTTCAGCAGCGGGGCCTTGGTGGTCACTTGACTGCTGGACCCAGTTGATTTAGGGAAGAGGTTGTTCAGTTCGGATAATGCCCATAATGCAGATTTAGGGTGCACAAGACACATACATTTCACTCCAGTGGGCTAATGTTTAGGATATGACTCTGCCGCCCTGGCAGTCGGGCTCCTGGGATTCCGTTTCATCCATATGGGTTCCCCTGCTGCTGCCTCTGCAGACGATTTGTAGTATTACATGTTGGCCTTTCATATGGACAGGGTAGATCTGCCAGAGAAGGAGCCGCTCTTATCCACAGTGCATATCCATCAGTCCTAATAGAGTACATGGATAGGGGTCGTCTTATAAGAGAGACTCCTTTAATTAATATGCAGATCAACTCTTAATGTCACTGAAAATGGAAAAAAAGATTGCTAACTTCTTACCACTATATAGATGTTGTAAGGAAGCTGAGAAATAATGAGCTGTCAGAGTCACCCCTTAAATACCTGCCAAATCTCCCTGAATGCCCAAGAGGCTCCTGACAAAAAAGAGTGACCTCCCGGACCCCAGAAGAGCAGTCAAATTTCCACAGCCTGATGGAACGCTCCGACATCAACTAGCTAGCAGTCTCTTTATACGTGACTTTGGCACTTTATGTACATAGAATGGTGGACCCGCTTCCAAGAATGAAACCCAAAGGACAGCGCTCACCCAAAAAGGCTTATAGAGACTTTATTCAACACGACGCGTTTCGGGCTGTGTAGCCCTTTCTCAAGTGTAACTAAATCTGTAAAGAGCTGTCTCATAGGCGCATGCAGGGAGGGACTGAGAAGTGATGTCCGGAGTTCACTAGTATAGTAGTGAGTGTGACCGCCGCCTCCCAGGACACACACCGACTGCACAGCTATGAGACAGCTCTGTACAGATTTAATTACACGAGTAAGGGCTACACAGCCCGAAACGCATCATGTTGAATAAAGTCTCTATAAACCTTTTTGGGTGAGCGCTGTCCTTTGGGTTTCCTTCTTGGAAGCTGGTCCACCATGCTATGTACTCCTGACGTCCAGGTGACGAGATCAAGCTGCTGTCCGCTGGCTATCCACCTATTGTTACGCCATAATGCTTCTGTAACACACAACCTAATCAGGTGAGCAGACACTTGTAAATCTTATTATCCACATTATATACTGAGGGTAATACACCAGGATTGGCTCGGTGCCGTGACTTTGTTTGTCTTTTTGGCACTTTATGTTGCCATCACCTCCGAAAAAGGGGGGGTGGACTTTTAATTTCATATCCATGTCACAATAAAGAAGTGTGGTGATGGCCAAAAAAGATGCCTCCATATCCATAGTGAGCGTGACACTGTCCATATGGCCATGGCTTTGGTCAAAAACGCATTTCCCGCCATACCTTGCCGAATGTTGACAAAAATAACCCCTGGTGATGGGGACATTTACATCCCTTATGCTGTGGATAGAGGTTACATTAATGGGAGATGTGACATGGGGGTATAGGATATACATGAGGAGGGATAGGATATACATAGGTGATACGACATTGGGGGACAACTACAACCAAGATTTTCAAATTTTCCATGAAGCTGGGCTCTGGGATCCACAATACTATACTATACAGGCTCGGCACAGCCCTACAACCAAGATGTGGCATATTAGTCTGTTCCTCCCTTGTCACATAGACAAATGGTATAATATGATCATCAGTGTAAGTGAAACCAGATAATCGCAAGACAATTCATTTATCTTCAAAGATGTTGCTGCCTTGAAGACGTGCAAACGCTACAAGTTCCCTGCTTTGTCTTATCTAACACCATGAAGGGAGAGAAAAAACATATCTGCTTTCAAATAGGCAATGCATTCTGTATGTAATCCCTCTCCTCTGCGCTGCATTGTGCTCAAAGGATTTTACAAGTGGAGATTAGCGAGTTCTTTAGGACTCAGAGTCACATTACAGAGTAGCAAGACTTGTGGGAAGGAGGATTGTGCCGTATCTAAGACAGAAAAATAAAGAGCACACGGCGGCATTCGCACCGAACATCTGAGCCGCAGAAGGAAAGGGAAAATTAGGGTTAATCTGCATTGTGCGCTACGGTCTATGGTCAATTTAGGAGATAACAAGGAAAGGTGCGAAACGCAATACACAGTACTGAAGTCTTACGGAAATGCTGAACAGTCAGAACGCTTTCAGAAATTGAAGGGTTAATAGCTTATTTTCGTCAAGTAACAAAATGAAGTGAACGAAGAAAAGTAAATCCTGTCAAAATTTGGTGTGACCTTTGCCTTTTGGAGGAGGAGTCCTGGAAGTGAGGATCCGGCCCCCACAGATACAGTCCTGGCCTCATCATCATCCAGTCTGTCAGGATGACATGGAGACAGAAGGATTGGACCAAGCCTACACACACAGAAGATCTGCCAAAACTGTCTGCAAGTATCGAGAACTGATGGAAGACAAAGGGCAAAGGTCACACCTTTAGAATTTACATTTCTATTTTATTCATTGAAAAAAAAATAAACTATTAACCCTTCTATTTCTAGAACAGTCTTCTCATCTATTATGTGTTGTTGGTACCACTGATGTCTTCTCATGTGTTAGACGAGTCTTTCGGCCGATTTAGGCACTTGAACTTTGGTGCGACTACTATCTCAGCATCCCCTACAGCTACTACCCAACCAACCTTTACCCACCAATGAATATACTGTATAAGACATTGAATTGGATTAAGTGGGGTTGGCCACAGATTTTCCAACATAAACCAATAGCCCATCCAAAGGCCACCATTGGTGGTCAGGGGGCTTGGAAACCATAGATCCTTTACTTCCTTGAGCACAGACTCTCACTTTACTGCTGCAATCTTAAGGAAAACCCAGTAAACATTCTCCACCAAGCAAAGTAACCTCTGTAAAATGTAACACCATGAAACCCCCAAATCCGTCTCTTGCAAGCACAAACCTCCCTAAAAAACACCACTTCCCATCTGGCTTAAAGGGGTTGTCCAGAATTGTCCGCTTTGTCTCTGGTACCATATCTTGGTGTAGTGTAACTGGATAGGCTTCACTTGACCGATGAGAAGTCGTTGGTAAGGAACTGATGACATATGCAAGTGAGGTCACTGGTCTCTCTCCATTGACTGTTGGGGCCAGTCATTGGTCATGGAAGCCTCTCCACTGAGTGGTGAATTCAAGCAAAGGAAAGAAAGTGGACTGAAAAGCCAGGTATGATTATTTTTTTCTTTTACACCCACCTCAGTAACCCCTTTGACCCTTACGCCCCCGCAGTCAATGGTTCTATGGTTACCCTCTTGCAGGCCTCTTAGTCTATAGCACCCTCTGAGGTCAATAGAAGTGATACAAATGCAAAGGCACCAGGCGCCCCCTAGAGGCAGCTCCATCAACCTTTGCAGAAGACCTGTCTGCCATACCTGGAATCCAGGATAGTAGTATTCAGTATAAACTAGTCACACAAGGCGAGTAATTCACACTTTATTACATAGTATTTAGCGGCAGAATAGACTATGAATCTGATACACTAAAGCGTGTAATTTACAGCTTCCAACAGAAAATATGTGTTCGCTTGAGACATTTCATAAAGCTACTTTATGTTTTAGCTTGAGGCATACATTGAAAGTCACCTGAAATTTTACATGGAAGCTAATCCTATGAGATTACCTCTTGTTCCAAATCAAACTGGATGGATGGAAATTATGCCTGCCATTCCATTCACTCTCCTGAAATAAAGCTCGGAGGAGAAGTGCTTCATTACCAAAACCTTCTTAAAGGGAAATCCATCACATAGGAATATTCTTAAACCAGTTTAGGTCTATAGTGGATTGTATTATAATAGAAAATACTGCAATTATAAAAGCTGACAACTGTGATACTGACCTAGAAATGTGACCAATGAAGTTGTCATTTCCCTATTTTGGAGCGGAGTGCGCAACTGGATGCCGATGAAGTATACCGGCATTCAGTCGCGGCTACCCGTTTTTTGGTCCGGAACCTGAGGTGGCCTCCGCCTCAAGTTCCAGACCAAAAAACCCCGTGAGAACTTACCCTTATGGTATTGCAGTTCAGTCTCACTGATTTGAATGGGACTGAACTGCAAAAAAAGTCTATAGCCCTGTGGTTGTAGAGTGCACTGACACTACAAACAGCTGATCTATGGGATTCAAGGTGTTGGACCCCACCAGTCTTCAACTGATGCCCAGACCATTGGATAAGTCTTCTATCTTCTAAGCCTGGAAAACTCCTTGAAGAAACCGGCCCCCTGAAATATCTACAAATGAGGCACCATAGGCCCCGCTATAGAGGACGGGGCCATAAGAGGCTCCAGGAAGACTTTCTCAAGAACTGGAAACTGTGAACACCTTTACTCCTTTCTGAAACTTTCCACTCTATTTCCTCTCGCCCTTTTATGCCTTTTTCTAATTATTCGCATTTCCTTCCGAAGGGTCTTCCAGGAAGTGGCCACGTTATGTCATCCCTCACAAACTGGAGGCTGAAGAAGAACATCCGAAAGTGACTTACTGACATCTAACCACAGAAGGGCAAAAAAAATAAAAAAAAAAATCTTTTTTTTTTTTTTTTTTTTTGTCTCTTTGGAAAATATCCGACACAGAAGGCGATGTATATATCCAGAAAGCTAACCACACACTGAGTAAACCCGAGAGTTGAAATATGTGATGAGGGAACAAGAATATATTCACACAGTTATTCGTGAGTGTAAGCCACGTACAGTATGTCACACAACAAGAAGAAATTATTCGACTTCTCTCAGTACTTTAATACGATGGCCAACAATTTTGCACAATTTTTTGAATCCAAAAAAATTTTTTGTTTCCATTGTTGGTTATATTGGAACAATCCCTTGTGGCCGTCTCACATTGATCCCCACTACACATACATTAACCAATCCAAAAGAAAGGACGCACAAAAAGAAAAGAATCAAAAAGTTTCTGTACACAATGAGAGAGATATTTTTTTTCTTCCAAAAACAGCCCCCCTCCTGCCCACTGGGTGTGGGTCGTGTTGCACCTCAGCCCTATTTACTTTTGTGGCACTCTTTTTGGGACAACTTTACCCTGGCCGTTGCGAATCCGAATTTGTCAAAAAAAATGTACACAAAAAGTTATACGATGCAAAACATAATCCATTATTTTTTAAGTCAAAAGTGTCCGTTTTTGAGGGATCCGGGTTTCTTTTTCCCCCTTTCTTTTGCATAGAAAAGAATCGAAAGAGAAAAACGAGCACCAGCAGATTACTATCTGATGGTAATCCATTTGTGTCCGTCTTCCATAGACCTCAATGTTAACGGATTTGTTGCTGTCCGTCGTGTATCCTTATTGTTTGGACAGAGCAAAACTGCTGCGAGTCCGACTTTTCCCTCTGTCCAAAATTACCCATTCTGATCAGTTTTTGTGATCTGTCGAAGGATCACAAAAGTGGATTACCTGCGGAGACACCAGCGTAGACGTGAACCCAGCCGAACCTCGTAGGCAACTTTCTGTACCCAAACAAGACTCCTTTTACTCAGCCATGCCTGTCTATTTCTATTACATACACATTTTTAAGAAAAACTTCTACAAAATGGGGGAGACTTAGGCATCATCAACACCAGTTTTTAGAGTTTTAGAATATTTTAGTGATGGTGTGATAGGGGGAACTATTCTATTGGTGAGCCAGCCCGGTAATATTTCTCCTCTAGATGGGATATTATATCATTGATCAGTGGGGTCTATCTGCCGTGACCTCCATGATCCTCACATGATGGTGACCCTAGGTGTATTGCTGCTCCCTGGGTGGTTGGGAGTAAAACTAAGATGGGAAAAGACAGAAGAGCCTTCATTTTCCATGTCCATTCATCGGTGGCCCCCAAGAAAAGTTTCCATTTGATCTGGCATATCCTAGTATATATTTATAAGATGAGCATAGCCATTTAAAGGGGACCTGTCGCTAGATCCGAAAAGCCCAATAACATCAATCATCTGATAGGCGCTGTCATCCAGAGTATTTGGGGGTTTTGTTTATCCAAATCTGTTCAGCTATTCCAAAGATATAAGTTCTTTAATGTGGAGGTAAATTAGTGTCTACTAATGACATACAGCATACAGAAACTCCGCCTCCAGGGAAACCACAGTGTTACCGCCCACTCAGCTAGTAGACCCTAATCTGCATCAACACTAACAGGGCTTATATCTTTGGAATAGCTGAACAGATTTGGATAAACAAAACACCGAAATGCTCAGGGTGACAGCGCCGATCAGATCAAACCTATGCCACAGGGCTTTCCAGACATAGTAACATTCCTTTTAACTGTCCATTGGTTAAAATACAAAAGCAACAAGAAAAAAATAAGTAACCTTCTGTATACAGGTATAACTATGTACAAAATGAGGCATATATTCAGTTATCGGGTGCATGGCTCTTTAAGAGTTGAGAAGCGCTCACTAACTATTTGTCTGCATAGATTCATTCGGCGGTGTACAGACGGTGCAGATCTGTCCTAAAGCATAAGATGAATGTAGACAGTTCAATGATAATAAACCCATACCTGCAATCTGTTCCGCCCAGGAGCCGCATACTCTACATTTAGAAAGGTTTCATGTCGGACCTGATATCCTAACCTCGACTTGGCGTCCTAGTCCCTGGATCTTAACTACTCCATGTAAGGCGGCGGCACAATCTATGGAATGTAAAGTTGTTAATGTATTCCGCAACATGGTTTTTTTTTTCTTCCTCCATTAATTCAGGTTCTTAAAATAATCAGCATAATGTACTATCCTTTACTGTCTTTCCCGACGCTGCCAACTTTTTGAAAAATAAACTGGCATTTTGACACAGAGAACGTTAGGTTCTTCCTACTACATCTGTTTCATCTGGCATCTGATCCAAGCCAGTATTCAGACACGGCGTTCGAAAAGCAAATATCATCTCGACACCCCCCCCTCCCCCAGGTAGAAATAAACAAACAGAGCCGAATTGATGAGAGATGCCAGTAAAATGACAACTTTCCGACTCAAAGTCCCCTCATTTTCCATCATTTTTTGTACTTCTCGAGCCTGAGCCGCCTCCTTGCTTTCAAGAGGTTTTCCGACGTTTTCCAAAATTTGCAGCGAACCATATAAAGCAAAGAGAAAAGATGGCTTGCCTTCTGAGGGTAAGTTCACATGGTTTTTTTTTATCTGGAACCTGAGGCGGAGGCTTCCTCAGGTTCTGGACCAAAAACCGGGTAGCCGTGACTGAAAGCCGGTGCACTGCACTGGCATCCAGCCGCGCATCCGCTCCAGATTAGGCCCAATGAATGCGCCTAGGAGGGAGGAGGGAGTGTCTTCAGGCCAAATCGCGAGGCGACTCCGCCTGAAGAATCAGCATCTCGCTTCTTTTTCCGGGAGCCGGAACAAACCGGCTCTTGAAAAAAAGACCTGAGCGGCTGCCATTGATTTCAATGGGAGACGTCTTTTTGGTCAGGATTTTGAGGCAGATACGGCCTCAAAATCCTGACCAAAAATTCCTGTGTGAACTTACCCTAAGGCTCCATTCACAAGGTGGAATCTGATGATGGTTTTATGGTGGATTTCACCCCAAAATTAGCAGAAGATTCTGCCCAAATTCTACCTCCCATTGTTTTCAATGACAGAAAAAAGGGTTCTGTTCAATCTCGTTGCGAACTCCGTGGCTGATTGAGCGGAGTCTGTGGCTCAACACTCCCTGATGGTCAGGCCTATTCAGTGGCAGAAATCAGGGCCAGAATGCTGTTACACGGGGAGCCCAGCAGTGGAGAATGAAGATAAATCCAAGCCAGATGTCCGCCCCACATTCCTCTTCATTTACTGATATCTGAATGTTCGCTCCTTTTCCAACATATCAGGCCCATTTATTTGCAATGATGCTGGGATTTTACCAGGTACAGTCTCTCAGCCAAGGACAGCTGTATTGATGTTATTGCATCTCGTCAGCTTGGCGCAGAGAGGACTGACCTGGCAGAGGTGAAAGGCTTAGAGAGGGTTGGGGGGATATCGTCACTCCATAGGTAGAGACTAGAGATGAGCGAGTACTGTTCGGATCAGCCGATCCGAACAGCACGCTCGCATAGAAATGAATGGACGTAGCCGGCACGCGGGGGGTTAAGCGGCCGGCCGCCGTCAAAGCGGAAATACCAGGTGCATCCATTCATTTCTATGGAGCGTGCTCTTCGGATCGGCTGATGCGAACAGTACTCGCTCATCTCTAGTAGAGACCACCATTTAGGTGTGTGGAGTCTTATTAAGCCATGAGCGCTCCACTGTGCATCATGGAAGATAGACTTGCACATTCTCAGTGAGCGCCCTCTATTGGTGTGAACATGGAAGTCAGAATTGCATATTCTTCCAATGTTCCTTTGCACAGTGGAGCGCTCATGGCTTAATAAGACTCCACACACCTAAACGGTGGTCTCTCCCTATGGAGTGACGATATCCCCCCCAACCCTATAGATATATATATATATATATATATATATATATATATATATATATAGAGTGAGATTTTCAGGGGGATTAGTTCACAGGAGCGCCATCTTTCCTGGCTTAGATGATATTACAATATTACAGCCCAACACAGAGGATTTTCCATCTAACTCTTAAACTCTCTGCAGCCGGTTTCATTCCACAGGTTTCACACAAAAACAAACCAGAAACTCACAATCCTAGCCTAGAACAGTCCCTGACTACTTGGACTAGACTGAGCTTATCTCAGGTCAGTCATACACAATCACAGTGTGAACAGCGCCCTGTTATACCTGCACTTATCCAGGATTTCAGCAGAGTCTCCTCAGGGAGATGTGTCCTCTCTCTTCCCCCAGCTGACAGGCCTGTCTAGGTAATGATCTTTCTCCAGGAGTCTTCTCAGCTGACACCTAATGAGGTTCATTAAGCAGCCCAAGCCTTGGACTGGCTGCAGGATGGCGAGGACCCGGCTCTTTCCTTCCCACACCAGTAAACCAGACACTTTCCAGGTTTTTCATACAGTAGAAGAAGATCAGTCACCTCCTCTAAGAACACATGCTCTTATTTTCACATTTATTGCTAAAATTATAGCTGCACTGCCACTATATATATATATATATATATATATATATATATATATATACACACACAAACATATAACAAAAATGGTCACTGGCCTAGGCAGTTTAATCAATTCCTAACTCTGTTATCTATCTATCTATCTATCTATCTATCTATCTATCTATACAATATTCATTACATTAGGTCATCCTTCTATCACTTGTGGCTCAAGCTTCCGACAGCCACCACTAGAGGGAGCGCAAGAAGTTATTACATACTGTTTATACATTGAACTCTATAATACCACAGTGTACAGTAAGCTCCTAAGCTCCCTCTAGTGGTGGCTGCAGGAAGTCAGAATTTTATCTTTTAACCCTATGACTAAGAAGGGGTTTTGGAAATCTATATTGCAGAAATAGAGCTGAAAATGGACCAAGATAGATAGATAGAAGATAGATAGATAGATAGATAGATAGATAGATAGATAGATAGATGGATCTCTGCTATTTATATAACTCCATAGCCGTCAGAATTTGCTACCCTATTCTATCCACTGCAGACATTCTAAGGTGAAACTGTCCATATGTAGAGGTATATATTAGTGAGTATATAGGATAACACAGAGTGCATTGCCCCCACTTTACTGCTAGGAGTGCACTCTGCAGCATTTATTGAGCTAAATGAAGTGCACGGTACAGACAGCAGACAAAGAGTTACAGCGCCATATAAATACAACATATGTAATTAATTGAAGGGGCTTTCTCTGCTCCAGGGTGCAAGCTGAGTCTGTCCATCCTGCTGAAATTACACAATCAATAAAGCATCTCTTTGAAACTCCCTGGACTAGTGCCGACATGCAGACAGTAGTCAAGCTGGGTTTTCTTTCGTTCCCCTCACTTTCCGTTATTACAGCTCCGAGATAGTTGACGAAAAAGACATCAAAACAAGGCGCCTCGCTCCCAGCAAAACAAAACAGAGAGGAGCTATTCTCCGCAAACATCACGAAACACAAAAAGGGTCACATTGTTCCGCTAAGAGACGGCGGATTGTGATGGGTGCAGGAGAGAAGAACTAACACAGTGCGAGCACAGGATAGGGTTCACTTACTTATCAGATCTGAACCCTTTCAAGACACCCCAACTTAGGAGTACCAGTCATCTGAATTCTTCAATGCCGTCCACATCTCGTTTTCTTACAACAGCCGAATTCTACACTGCCACAGGCAATTACAGCACTGTGCAAAGGTTTTAGGCTGGTGTGGAAAAAATGCTGCACTGTAAGAATGCTTAGAGAAATAGAAGGGTTAATAGATTATTTCTGCCAATGAGCAAAGTGAAGGGAATGAAGAAAAGAGAAATGTAAATCCCACCAATATTTGGTGTGACCTTTGCCCTTTGCCTTCCATCAGTTCTTCTCGGTGCTTGCAGACAGTTTTTGGCACAACTCGGTAGGGAGGTTGTTCTCGCTGCCATCTTGGAGAACTAAGCATAGATCTTCTGTGGATGTAGGCTTGCGCCAATCCATCTGTCTCTTCAGGTCATCCAAGACAGACTGCATGATGTTGAGATCAGGGCTATATCTGCGGGGGGCCATATAATCACTTCCAGGACTCCTCCTGCAAGGGTTACACCTTTTTCTTCATTCACTTCATTTTGTTCATGGACAAAACTATTAACTATTCTTTTTATGAAGGAATTCTTACTTTGCAGGATTTTCTCCCGGCCTGCCTAAAACTTTTGCACACAGCGTATTTAAAGAGGTATTCTAGTTTTGGACCCCTATGCCATATCCACACTAATCTCTAGACTGGGACCCTTCTTGCCTGTTTAGGGAGGCCTCTGGCCAGACTAAATGCAGATATAGGCATGGAAATTTGTAGTGCTCTCCATTCTCTTCTTTTAAGAAACAGCTACATTCATTTACCAGACGAATGGCAGTCAGGGGAACTGACTTTAGAGAAAGGTGCAGGTCCTAGAGGTGACGTTAAGGCTAAAGATCTACAGAAGAGTCATCGATACTGATCGTAGCTCATTCTGAAAGGATAATCTTAAGGGTTTGCTTACCTTATAATACAAGTATAAGTAAATCTACATATTAAAGGGGGTGTCAGGTTTACAGATTTTAGATAACATAGAAGGCAGCTCCTACAATCTATAATTAGAATATTGCCATAGTAAGATCAGCTTTCATTGTGGAGGACCCAGCCTGCTGATTCCAATGTAATGCCTCATTTAGCCTGTGGTGTCACTGCAGGGAAACGGCACACTCTACAGATTACAGGTGATCGGTGGAGCTGTGATCGGCTTATCTCTGGGGCTTTACTAAAGCAAAGCATATTAGAGTATGACGGCTTCACAAATGGAATATTCTTAGAAATATTTCGATTACGTCTTGCGCCGTTTGTTGTATACGGCGCTGTATATATTCTATAACACGACCTTGAACGCCGACTGCAGTAGGAGACGTCCTGTATCTCGGCAGCATATTTCCCACTGCAGGTGTAATAAAACTATCAGAGCTTGCAAGTGGTTTTCTTGTGTAAACTACGTCAGATCTTCCCAGATTAGGGCGAGCTGGATGAGTCATCTGAAGACTTCTGCACATTTTCCCTTTCTTTGAATGCAGTCGTTTTGCAGAACACAAAAGGGAGATTGGCAGCGAAAACCAAAAGAATCTTTTCCATCGCTACTTTCGCCGCCAAACGGAGGGGAAGTCCCTGGATGCATAAATATTGGTTCCTCTACACCCACTAAGGTGTGTCTGGTGTCTTTATGTGGTCAGATCGACACAATCACATGGCCAACTTTTTATTTTAATCTATCTTAAAGAGACTGTACAGGATTACAAAAACATGGCTGTTTTCTTCCAAAAATAGCATCACATCTGTCTAAAAGTTGAGAGTTATGGGGTCGGGTGACCCTCGTCACAATCACAAAGTTGCCAACAGTCTCAAATTTGCCGAGATTGTTCCGACTTTTGGTAACATTTCCGGCAAAATTATCCTGTCTTAACCTGCAAAATATGACCCCAAAGAACGTTCCTTGGGAGGTTTGGGGCATCTCAAGAAGTTGGATTTCAATGCTCTGATTTTTACCAACCAAAGGATAGTAGGTATGGAAAATGAATAGAAAGTAATTTTCAACGTTAGAGAAGATAAGAATGTGAGTTGCCATATCCGTAAAAAGTTCCAGATACCCCGTCAATCAGGGACTCTGAACAAAAATTTAGAGCAAGACTTGAACCAGATACTTCTAACGGGACAGTTTTAATGTTAGTTCTATTGGGAACCCACAAGTTTAATGCCATAGACGTAACACAGAGTTGTTCACTTTCATTGGTGCATCCTTGGCCAGCTAGATCATAATGTCCATGAAGCAGATAGCCTCGGCCCCCATCAAGAACTTTACTGTCATATTAGGGCCACGTTGTCTACAGCAGCATAGAGGCTAAAACCATAGTACAGTGGTTACCACTAGAGATGAGCGAATATACTCGATTGAATACCTCTGCCCCATAGCTCCCGGCGGAAGGGAAGGTGGGAGGGGCAGTAAAAATACGAAGCCCTGGAAGTGTTTTTGCAACAGGAGCTAGGCGGCAGAGGTATTCGATCGAGTATATTCGCTCATCTCTAGTTACCACAGCAGCACAGTGGTTAGTACAGCAGTACAGAGGCTAGCACAGCAGTACAGAGGTTTGCACAGCAGTAGAGGTGAGCACAGCAGTTAGCACAGCAGTACAGAGGTTAGCACAGCAGTACAGAGGTTTGCACAGCAGTAGAGGTGAGCACAGCAGTACAGAGGTTAGCACAGTAGTCAATACAGAGGTTTGCACAGCAGTACAGAGGTTTGCACAGCAGTACAGTGGTTAGCATAGCAGTACAGAGGTTAGCATAGCAATACAGAGGTTAGCACAGCAGTACAGTGTTTAGTACAGCAGAACAGTGTTTAGTACAGCAGCACAATGGTTAGTAAAGCAGCACAGAGGTTAAAACAGCAGTGCAGTATTTAGTACAGCAGTACAAAGGTTAGAACAGCAGTGCAGTGGTTAGTACAGCAGTACAGAGGTTAGTACAGCAGTACAGAGGTTAGCACAGCAGTACAGAGGTTTGCACAGCAGTAGAGGTGAGCACAGCAGTACAGAGGTTAGCACAGCAATAGAGGTGAGCACAGAAGTACAGAGGTTAGCACAGTAGTCAGTACAGAGGTGAGCACAGCAGTACAGAGGTTTGCACAGCAGTACAGTGGTTAGCATAGCAGTACAGAGGTTAGCATAGCAATACAGAGGTTAGCACAGCAGTACAGAGGTTTGCACAGCAGTAGAGGTTAGCACAGCAGTACAGAGGTTTGCACAGCAGTAGAGGGGAGCACAGCAGTACAGAGGTTAGCACAGCAGTACAGAGGTTTGCACAGCAGTACAGAGGTTTGCACAGCAGTACAGAGGTTAGCACAGCAGTACAGAGGTTAGCACAGCAGTAGAGGTTAGCACAGCAGCACAGTAGTCAGTTCAGAGGTTAGCACAGCAGCACAGAGGATAGCACAGTAGTCTTGGAGAGTTCGGGTCTAAAGTTGCAACTAATGACAACCGTGTGGAGTATGTTCTTCCCATTTTTGGGTGAAAATCCATGTGCTACGGGTTCCTGGGAAAAATGTGAGTGATGACAATCTGTATACAACTCTCCAGAATTTGTTGGTGCTATATAAGACAGAAATAAATCCCCTCTGTACATAGTATACAGTGGGGTGACATAGAGAAGAGCAGCGGAGTCTAAACACACGATCTGGCGCTATTACCGTATATTAACCACATGCAGATGACTGCCTTTTACGACTCCCCACAAACACTCCTGAGTGTCAGCTTTACAATGGAGGAGGAAGGATTCACAAGCAGCAGTGATGTAATTACAGGAGTGAGAACGAGAAGAAAAATGCAGGACTGCGCCGCATTACACTTTTATTGCCATAGACTCAAAAGCATCTCACACTTATTTAATATTTTCTTGTACTTTGTGATAAAATTCCTTTTCCTGATTGACCCAAATCTCCAGTTTTTACAACTTTATGAAATGCGAAGATTTGTCAATGAGTTACATTAAATAACTGATGTAAGAGAGTCCGGCAATGGAAGGAAGACTCCATGACTGGGAGCTTAAAGGGTTTGTCCACCTTAAAACACACATTACAGTGTATATAGATGGGATCTAAATCAAAAGTTGCTTCTGAGTTACAGCTGATATTACACTCCAGAGCTGAATACATAACTTAGCTGTCTGTACAGTAGTATCTGGTATAAAGATGATGATTTCAGAATCCAAATCAACTACGCAATTTATGTCAAAACACTGAACAAGGCTGAAGTCTGCAGAATAGTGAGTGCAGCTCTGAAGTATGCAGAAAAAAGTACAGTACAGTACAGAAAAAATAACACATGTAGTATATATAAGTAATACATGCACATAGTGACTGCACAGCAGAATAGTGAGCGCAGCTCTGGAGTATAATACAGGATAAGTAATGTAATGTATGTACACAGTGACTGCACCAGCAGAATAGTGAGCGCAGCTCTGGAGTATAATACAGGATGTAACTCAGGATCAGTACAGGATAAGTAATGTAATGTATGTACATAGTGACTGCGCCTGTAGAATAGTGAATACAGTCTTGCCGCAGTCGTATTACAACGTGGATGGAGTAACGTGACATAAATGGAATATCGCTGTGCTGACGGATTTATCCCCATACTTTGTGTTACTTTTTTCACTTTAGATTTTTTTATTTTCTACTTCCCAAAATACATTAGTAGTTAAATGGTAGCTTGCTGGGATCTCTATAGGAACAGCGAAGCACAGGCACGTTCCTCCACTTATTCTTTGGCTTACAACAATTGAGAATTTTTTTTTTTCCCTTTTGGAAGAATGATCAAACCAGGGGGTGGGACGGCATATCCTGCGTTAAACCGCATCCTGAACAAGCACGACCACGATTCAGTGTAAATAAATATTCTCTTCTTGCAGCACTTCCGTCAACTGTCATTGACTTGGCTCCAATCACCTTACAAGTCCAAACAGGAAAACAGAGCAATGCAAGTGAGATGGCAGATATGAGGCTTAATTTGCTTTTCATTGCAGATTTCACTGGCGTTGGACTTCCGATTCTCTGGCTCTGCCAGCTGCCGGGAATCACTCCTGGACCTGGGCTTTTCCTCTTAACCTTTCTGATTGTGTTATTATTGTGGACAAGCCCACTGGGCTCTGCTGCAGAATCTGTGCGCAACGCAGATCTTCTCTTCCCCTGGCAGCCAAATCTTAACACTCAGACAGGACTGACTGCAGCTGGCAGCCCTAGTTCACTGATGGCGGGCCAGATCTGCCTGCCTCCCGGGCAGCTCATGCCATCATTCCTGGCATCAGACAACCGAATTACAAAATCGCACATTCACTGACAGATAGCAGAGGAACTGGCAGCAGAACACTTCCCCATTTGCTGCAAATTACTATGGTTAAGTTCACACAGGGGTTTTTTTTGGAAAAATAAACACACCTGTATCACTCTTAGCAATCTGTATTCACATAGAAATTTTCCGTTTATTTCTGGTTATTTTTTTTTCTATAATGAAATCAATAGGAAAACACCTTAAAAAAATTAAAAAATAAATTAAAAAATGCCTGGATTTAAAAAAATAAAATGAAATTAAATACAAGAAGCAAAAAATATGCATCGAAATGGAAGAGAAACAAAAAAAAAGCAAAAAAAATATTAATAATAATAAAAAACGTGTCAAAATGTGAACACAGCCTTACAACACAAGAAGTGACAGTAGCAGATTCCGTATTGAGGGTGCATTCACACGGAGTAAAATGGAGTGTAATTTGGAGCGTTTACGGAGCGTATACGGAGCGTTTACGTAAACGCTCCGTATACGCTCCGTATACGCTCCGTAAACGCTCCAAATTACACTCCATTTTACTCCGTGTGAATGCACCCTGAGGGTGCATTCACACTACGTAACGCCGGGCGTGTATGAGAGCCGTACACGCCGGCGTTACAGCAGACTGCCGAACACTTCCCATTCACTTCAATGGGAGCGCTCGTAACAGCGGCGTTTACGAGCGCTCCCATTGAAGTGAATGGGAAGTGCTCGGCAGCCCTGCTGTAACGCCGGCGTGTACGGCTCTCATACACGCCCGGCGTTACGTAGTGTGAACTTACCCTAAGGGTGCATTCACACTGAGTAAACGCTAGCTTATTTTGTAGAGTAAAATTACACTTGTAAATTTTGCTATCCCATTGACTTCAATGACATTTTACAGGCGTATTTTTACAGGCGTATTTTTTACAGGCGTATTTTTTACAGGCGTATTTTTACACTTGTAAAAAAATATCATTGAAGTCAATGGGATAGCAAAATTTACAAGTGTAATTTTACTCTACAAAATAAGCTAGCGTTTACTCAGTGTGAATGCACCCTGACATTGTTTTTTCGCTCATACTGGAATGAAAGCTTTGGGGTGCGTAAAGTGTGGCACAAAAATTTTCGGATGACCCTGCTCCTTTAGCAAAACCCTGCCCTCTTTGGAAGCGTTTCATGCTGCTTTTTTGAGTGCCACGTCCCTATTGTAACCGCAATGTGCTGGTCGCGCCAATTTTTTGTGACCTGACGACATATAAAGGACCAATATGACATATAATATGACTGACAACCTGACTAAATGCCCATTTTTCCTCATTGATGTTTTGAGAGAGTTGGCGAGTATGATTTACCTTTGCTTTTCTGGGGTTCTGTTCCTTTAAGGGCCTGTATACAATGGCACCTATAGCCCCTATGGTCTGTAGTCACGCCTCCATCAGGTACCATAGTCTAATACAGAAGAATACCTCAGGTGACAGTTTGGGCCTACTACACCCTGTAGGCTTTGCTTATCAAACTCTTTGTCGCCCACAGCAACCAATCACAGCTCAGCTTTCATAGCTTAAACTACTCTGTAGAAATGAAAGCTGAGCTCTGATTGGCTGCTATGGGCAACACAGACAGACTTACTATGAAACCGATTTTATAATGGAGGACCAACTGTACGGCCTATTACACACCTGCACAACAATATGGCCACAGGCACCAGCCCATAATCTAATATGAGGTCATGTGTCCAATAGTCCACGATATTTGATAATCCAGAATATGTCAGGTCTCATTAAAGACATTTTATTGTATATTAGTGAGTGATTTCATCATTTTTAGCACATGAGGGAATAAACTAAATCTTATCTGACAGAAATCTATCTAAGGCTGGGGCCCCACTGGCCACAAACACCGTGATTTGGCTGCAGTGGAAACCCCGTGGTAAAAATCGTGGCGTTTTACAGTATTTGCAAAGTGGATGGGATTCATGCAAATCCCATGTCCACTTTGCAGAAAAAATCGCAGCGCGAACACGCTGTGATTTCCAAAAAAAAAAAAATCACGGTTTTGAAAATCGCAGCATGTCATTTATATCTACGGAAACGTCGGCGGCTTTCCTATAGATAGAATTGTAACAGAGGAAAACGCCATGAAATTTCTGTTGAAAGCGCTGCGGGAAGAACCGCAATGCATTCAGGCCGCGGTCCTTCCCGCAGCGCTTTAGCGCTGCACTTCCGCCCAGTGGGGCCTTAGCCTCAAACTGTGCCAGAACTAAAACTTCAACACGTATACTAGAGATTGGCACCGATATTAATACAGAAATTCGACACTCTCACCAGTTCATAAAATTCATCCGAAAAAGGGGCGAGGTTGAAGAATACGCCGCATATTGTCGGCGTATTTTAAAAACGTCTTAATTCTCAGAATGTTTCCGTTTATTCCCCCAAGTATAGCAAAATGAATGGGGTCAATCAAAACTTGCAGTATATTTGACTAAAAATGGGAAAGCAAGATAAATATACTGTATATAAACCATTCTTACTGACATTGATGGGCAGTCATCTGGTAGAACAGTGTGTTAAACATGCGGCCAAAAATTCCGCATGAAGCCACGCCCCCTTTGAGACCTGGACACCACGGTCAAGCCACTTTTTCATAATGCAGCTGGCAAAAAAGGTGCCCACATCACATATTACATTAGAGAGAGTCCAGAGGATGCAGAACTGTTCCACCATGACTGTGAGATTGTGGCCTTCCTGGACATCCGGAAGTTCACTTCTCTTTTCGAGAGCTTTCCAGACTTTCCATATGGTATAAACGACTGCATCAAAAACAGTCCCCCCATGGTTAGTCACATCTAATGGTCACGTAGTGAGTCAATTTTTAAGTTTTTTTTTATACCGTTGTGATCATTTTTAGCACCCTGACAACTCCCTTAAGGTCCAGGTGATGTATCATTGTCACCAGCAGTGAATTACCAGCTGTGGGGTCCATAGAGGAATTTGTAGATTATTTTTTATTATTATTTTTATATTATTTTTATTTTTTTATTTTTTTTAATTATTAGGATTTTTCCCCCCTTTTTTTGAATATCAGTTCAGTCCATAAAGTGCTTACATCTGTGGTGTCTATACAACAGGTGCAATCCCTGTAACACTGCCAGCTGTTGATAGGCAGACGGAAACAGCCCTCAATAAGGGATCCTGAATTGCCACAATTTTTCATGTACCGGACTCTGCCGAATGCTTCTCTTCAATGGGAAATGACAAAATAGATAGATGGGGAGAACAACGGAAAGTTTGACACCTAAGATACATCACACACTACATGAGAAGGGAAATGTGAATAGGATATGTCAACGTGATGCTACAAATAACAGCCGCGGTATTATGCCTCTTCCAATGAATCATACTCCTACTCTATGTGCAAGTAATCATTCCTACTTAGATAATGGAATACAATATTCCTAAACGGAAAACAGATAGGCGATTATTGTCCTTAGGAAACCCCTGTCCATGTGCCCTATTACAGAATAAGGCATGTCTTGTAGGGAGGTCTCCAACTTGGAGTACCCTTTATAATTCAGTAAAGAGGCACGGAAACACTTGGCATCTGTTCTGGTGGACTCATTTTATTGACAACTTGCAATGCAGAATTTTAGCATTTTCCTGGATAGGCCGCTCTGTATCAACCCTTACGTCGTGGATTCCCATGCCTGGAGCATAACCAACAACCTTTGGAGGACTAAATTTTCCTTAACAAATTCTGGGGGGCTCTTTCAATACAACCTGATGACTCGTAACCCAATAAGTAATCCCATATTGTGGAGGACACGTCAACTTTGGATGGACCAAAGCGTCAACTTGCCATCGTAACCAATACATTTTGGAGGACACTGTAAAAGTAGAAAAACTGATAGCACAACTAAGTAGCCCTACCCAACAAATTCTGGAGGGCAAGTTAACTTTGGATAGACCGGTAACTCAATTTGTAACCACATTGGAGTCATTTCTAGAGAACACTGTAAATGTGGAATGAATCCAACTTGAATCCATTCTCAACAAATTCTAAAGAATATGAGACTATAACCGGACAGATTCTTAATCTATGGATGAACCAATGACTCAACTTGTCACCATACCCAATAAATTCAGGAGGACACTTTAACTTTGGGTAGACTTAAGACTCAACTTATAAGCATCTCCATCAAATTCTAGAGGACAATGTATTTATGGATTGGTTTGATGTCTTGGAACCATGCTCAAAAATGATGGACTCTTATAATATTGAACTGATATATCAACTTGTAGTCCTGCTCCAGTTCTTTACTATTGACGGTCCACTCGTAACCCTATACCTTGATATTTAGGATTTGGTAAAGGCATATTCCAATCTAGAGATGGTCTCCACCAACATCTCATAAACCATATTATGCAAAAGGTCTTCATCTCCAGTTCCAAAATATGCTATGCCCTCCTATCACGATCCACCACATCCAATTACACTTGTTAGGCAATCTTTGCTGGAAATCAAGGCTCTATCAGGAGCACGCAGGCTATAAGTCAACAGTTGCCTTCAGCAAACCGTTCATCTTCTTTTCCCACAAAACAATCCATTCCATAAACACAGGCGGCCCCATCACCGGGAGACATGCAGCTATTTTGTTTATTTACTACCAATCATCCTTAACGACAAAAAATGACCCATTTGCCGTATCGTCACACAGCGGTTCGCCTCTCCTGACCTAACTTTTAAAGATAAATCAAAATAATAGCAAAATAAATATTGGAAAAAACACAGGTAGCCTGATTGTTCTGCCATCAAATACCGTGACAGGAGAGATTTAATGAGGATAGCCCAATATGTGGGAACATTTTCCTATAAAACGAATTCTTGGCTGCTTTTTTTTTTCTGTGAACAACAAATGAAAACAAAATTATTTTTGTCTTTACTGCAACAAAACAATCAAGTTGGGAAAACCGAGACTGAGAGGCAACGATATCACAGGAGATCGGGACGGAATACAAATTCTCAAACAAAAGCCTTGGATGGCCCCTAGGAATAGTCTGAGATATCAAAAGCCTAAGGAGGCCCGAGGACTCCAGGTCTCGTACCTTCTTTAGGGGTATGTTATTATTCATCTGGGCCTACTGTCCCGCAAAATTTTTGAAAAATCAGAAGACTTCTTGGACGACTACAACAGCAGGCGAGATTCATGGGTGCTGCAAAATGTCCTCTTCCCTCCCAGGGTCTGTTTTTGTATAGTGTGACTGGTGGGGTTCATGTATCTGGGTAAGTATTTATTTAGGTGGTTCGGTCTGTGGACTGTATTCGATGAGGTACTTTTGCATTGTTAGAGGGTCTGGTCTGGGTTAGGGTCTTTAGATGTTTAGGTGTCGTGAGGTCTGTTTTTGTTAAGAGGGTTTGGTAGGAGGTCGGTGTGTTACGGGAGTCTGTCCTGGGGTCATTGCTCTTTGGTCTCTAAGATGGTTTGGCCTTGGGTCTGTATTTATTTGGGGGTGTGGTCTAATTATGCGTTTGTTAAGTGGGTCTAGATATGTTTATGTGATCTGGAGTCAGGATTTAAAGGGTCTGGTCTGAGGTTTTTATATTTTTTTAGGGGGTCTTATATCGGGACTTTATTAAGGGAATCTGGACTAAGACCATTATTTGTTTTGGGGGTCTGGTCTAGGATCTGGTCTGGGGGCTGTACTTAGTGAAGGGTTATGGTCTTGGCCTGCATTTGTTATGCTGATCTACTCTTGGGACTGTATTTGTTTAGGGTGTCTGGTCTGGGGTTTATTTTTGTTAAAGAGTCCTGTATTTGTTATGCTAGTCTAGTCCTGGGAATGTATTTGTTTACGGGAGTGGCCTGGGGACTGCATTTGTTAAAGGGACCTGATCTTGTTCCAGTATTTGTTAAGTTGGTCTGTCCTTTGGACTGTATTTGTTTAAGGAGTTTATTTTAGGTATGTATTTGCTAAAAGGGTCTGGTCTGATATCTGTATATGTTTATATCTCTGGAATCTGTATTGAAGGGGTCTGGTGTCAGGGCTGTATTTTTTTTTTTTTTTTATAGGGGGTTAGCTTGGGAACAACCCTTCATTTTAGCATCTGGATTACAGACCCCCCCCCTTCCTGAAGCATTGCCTGTAGGGCATAAATCTAGGTAGAACTCCCACCAAGAGTCAATAGCTAAATAAAGGAATACATGGAACTAAATGGACAGGGCCATTATATAATGGAGCAAAAGTTGCAGATGTATCCAAGCTCGGTGCCTTGAGGGTGTCCAATAATGTATACGGGACAGCAGTTTAATATCACACATATGACACTTGTAAAGACTCTGCCTTGAAGCCATTGATGTAGAACTTGCTCTTCTATACCCTAACCCATGACGGTAGACTACACAAATAGCATAGTACTGGAGGACGACTTTCACGGCCTCCGTTAATAGTTCCTCTTTGAACACCTACGTAGCTTCAGACGGGGGTTCCCACATCCATTGGCACCGGCCTATTAATCTATCTACTCTTCATGGAAAACCTCAGCATGACTAAGCCTTGGAAGCACAGTGGGCATTTAGCCTTTCATTGACATCCCAGGTCTGCTCAAATCTGCAATCCAATCAAACTCAAATCTCCAAATCCTCTTGTCAGCTAGCAGTACTTTCCAATGCCGTATTCTCGTTGGAAGATAACCGCGTCTGATCGCCTTGGCCCTCGGCCCCCCCTTTCCTCCCTCCGAGCGATGCTTATATTGTTTTATAACAGTTCAATGAGTAGAGTTCAGAAATGCAAGCAGCTGCCTGCGACTGTGGTCTGTCTGTGTTACGCGCGGGGTCTAACCATTGCCCACCGGGGTTGAAGCCATTCACTCTATGGTCTTGCTCGAAAGGCTGAGAACTGGTCTTTGTACCGAGCAGCGCACTGTCTGCGAGATCTAAAGAGGGTGATGTTAGCGGATCAGTCCCTTTATAAAAGGATTGTGAAATGCAACTCAAATATGTCCATGTTAAGCATGTGGTTACCCAACATAAAAGCGCAGATAAACCTTAACACAGTCCTCATTCTCCCCGAGCTTCTGAAAGGAGATAAAGGACTACTGTATAATAGGCATCTTATAGAGTTTTTATATGCTTTAAATGATCAACGTTCTTTTCAACATTTTTTTTTCTCCATCTTTGAAATACTTCTCTATTAGGTCCTCCGGGTATTTCGCCGCTGATATGAATGCCGTGAAAAGATTCCCTTATTTAAAGAGTGGTAGTAATCTAATTTTTTAAGGGTCTTAAAATCTCATTGTTAAAAGACTTGACAAAGGAAGGAAAATAACGTGATAACGTTTTTTTTGTAGAGTCTTTGATTAAAAACATAGTAAAATATCACGGCGGACGACTCCAAACAGGGAGGACCTTGCGTAGTATATAGATTTAGGAGACCGTCGGGCTTTGTTGTCTACGGTGACCAATCGCAACACAGCTTTCATCTATCAAGAGCAGTGTGAGACAGAAGAGCTGCGCTGTGATTGGTCGAATTTACATTAGGATGGGTTCACACGGGGTATGTAAACCGGAGGCGCCGTTGGTCGTAGATTCTGTTGCGGTTAATGGGCACTGATCAGCCTCTTTAATGGCTACTGCTATCCGTAGTCCGTAGTGATTTCGGGAAGGATCCTCGGAATCATCCCTTTTGGTGGGCCCAAAGAATCCCAATCCAAAGCTTCTTTCCAGTGCTGCAAACTGACTTTGTTTTGGGGACACTATGGCTGGCTATGTAATAATGTGAGGTTCTGTTAAGGAAGCCTTATGGTTGAGGTCCGGGCAACTGGCACCCCCACAGATCAGCTGTTTGAAGAACCCACAGCATTTGGGTGAGCACTGCAACCCCTTTCCAGAAAACCAAGCAAACAGCCACATATTGTATAGTCGCTAGGGTTGAGCGATCGGGATCGGAATTCCAATCGCGATCGTGAAATTTGCTCGATCTTTTCCGATCCCGATCGCGCAACCCTTGAGCGATCAGGATCGGGATCGGAAAAGACTGGATTCAGATCGGTGATCGAGCAAGTTTCATGATCGTGATCGGAGTTCCGATCCCGATCTTTATAGGCGGGATCGAGGTCTCACGTTAGTTCCCACAATGCTTGCCTACTGGCCAATCATTGTGGGAAAAGCTAACATTAGGCTTGAGCAATTGGGATGGGGAAAAATAAGATCCCAATCGGTGATCGAGCAAATTTCACGATCGCGATGAAAATAATCGAAAATCGGATTTTAAAAACGACCCTTGAAATCTCAAGATCGGCTCAACCGTAATGGGTCCTATGCTGGGTATTGCAACTCATCCACATTCTCTTGAATGGGACTGAGCTGTGAGTAGGACATGATAAACGTGACATCACATGGCCTGTGAAGCAAGAATGACCCGGGTGTCAGACCTCTGCTGATCTTCAATTAATGTCCCATTCTAAGCACAGGTCATCAATGAATAAAGCATGGAAAATCCCTTTAAGTGTTGTCTATGAGAAAATCCCTATAAATTCTCATATACTCCAATAAGAGAGAACATAGTCAGCGACCACTGACTAACACGGTAAATCGCTATGCCTTCCCCTCCATTTGTCGATGTGGAGCCAAGTGAAATAGTCACAATTCATGGATGTCGCCGAGACATCATGGATGAGTCAGGATCAACAGGTTCAAAAGTGTAAGAAATGCAAGGGAAAAAAAAAATGTGCGCGGAGCAAATCAGCCGGAGGAACATATTTTTTCTCTCCTGTATATAAATAGTAGTTCCAGAAATGTAAAAATACAGAACAACGCATTCTGCGCAGATACAGCGTTTGACACATTGTTGGATGCGTTTCCTAAATCTATGTCTTGAAATGGAATTTGGGAGTCTGCCATGATCAAGAATATGTGAACAGGCCTTTTATTTTGTCACTTTCCTGCTAAAAATAAATAATAAAAGTTGCAGATAAAAGGTACACGGATAGGCGGAGGGAATTAAGATTCAGCAGGGGTCAAAACATGTCCTTCTCACATAGTGCGCAGCACATGGCTGAATATATTTGCAGACTGTCCCCTGAAAGATGATAGAAGTGGCCTTGTACATATTAGAAAGAAGGAGAAGCCATCTTTGGATTTCAGCCTGCTGGATCATTCGTTCCCTCTAAAGATAAGCGTTGCCAGGAATGACTAGTGGCCGCTTATCTCATCTTCATATGGCAGAATTACAGGGAAATTGAGGAGGTGATGGAGGGATCAGCGATCTAATATTCATTCTTTGAGGTATCAGTGTTCGTGAGGTCTAAGATGTTTATATGTAGCAATAAGAAATGGCGGAAAATGATCCCTCCTTCAGGAACAATAAGGGATATACAGGAAGATAAATAGAGGGTGCCAAATGGAGATAAAAATACCTTTAAGGGGTCCGGTCACCAGCTCTGAAAAGTTTAGCGACATAAATTACCTTATAGGCGCTGTCACCCGGATCATTTTGGCGTATTGTATATCCAAATCCGTTCAGCCATTCCAAAGATATAAGCCCTTGTAGTGTTGATGCAAATTAGTGTCTACTAAAGAGACCCCGCCCCCAGAGAAACCACAGAGTCACCGCCCACTTTGCTAGTAGACCCCGAGCTACATCATCACTAACAGGGCTTATATCTTTGGAATGGCTGAACGGATTTGGATAAATAAAACACCACAATGCTCAGGGTGATAGTGCCAATCAGATGAGGGATGTCATTGGGCTTTTCAGGCCTGGTGACCAGTCATCCTTAAAGGGGCTCAACAGGGGAAATAAATCATTATACAGTTCCCATTATAATCATTAGACCACCCATGAAATGTACAGGGGTGGGCAGTGAAGTCCCAAATAGGTGGTTTGTTACCGTATTTTTCAGACTATAAGACGCACTGGACTATAAGACGCATCTAGGTTTTAGAGGAGGAAAATAGGGAAAAAAAATTTTGAAGCAAAAACTGGTAAAATATTTAATATATGGGAGTTGTAGTTTTGCAACAGCTGCAAGGCCACATTGACAGGTGACCCTGCAGCTGTACGGGGATGTATAGGGCGTTTTTTTTGCAGGGCCAGCTGTACTTTTTAGTTATACCATTTTGGGGGATATCTATTGCTTAGATCACCTTGTATTGAAAAAAAAACAGGAGGTGATTTAGAACTTTTATTTATTTCATATTTTTAAAGCTTTTTTTTTTTTTTTTTTACTATTTTATTCCCCCCCGGGGCTTGAACCTGCGGTCACTTGATCGCAAGTCCCATAGACGGCAATACAACTGTATTGCCGTCTATGGGACATTCTGTGTATTAGTATTACGGCTGGTCATAGAGACCAGCCGCAATACTAATATAGCCGTGACAGGCCGGGGAGCCTCATTAGGCTCCCGGCTGTCACCCGAACAGGTCGGCTCCTGCGATATCGCCGCGCAGGAGCCGGCCTGCAACCTCACAGGTACGGGGCCGGTGGGGACCAGCCCCGGGGGAGAAGGGGCCACGGATACTGACCCGGCATCCGCTGTACTAGAGAGGCGGATGCCGGGGAGGGATAGACGCCGGGGCCTGAGACATCGCTGCCCTGCCCAGCATGAAGCCAGCAGCGGGGGGACGGAGGAGCGGAATAGCAGCATCACTCCTCCCGCTGCTGGCTTCATGCAGGACAGGGCAGCGATGTCTCAGGCCCCGGCACCTGTAATGGCGTCTATCACTTGCCGGCTTCCGCCTCTCTATTACAGCGGGTGCCAGGCGCCACCTTCAGACTATAAGACGCACCCTTATTTTCCCCCAAAATTTTGCGTCTTATAGTCCGAAAAATACGGTATTTATTTGGTCATCCAGGCAGCCCCTTATATATGCACATACACTGTATAGGATAACATGAATGTGAACAGGCAGTATGGTGGTGAGGGTATTGTCTTGTCTGGGTTATCATGGATAAAGAAAGATGGATAAATATGGTTATGAGTTAAAAAGATAAAGTAGATGAAGATAGATAGATAGATGGATAGATAGATAGATAGATAGATAGATAGATAGATAGATAGATAGATAGGAGATAGATGATAGATAGATAGATAGATAGATAGATAGATAGATAGATAGATAGATATGAGATAGATAGATAGATAGATAGATAGATAGATAGATAGATAGATATGGAAATGCCACTGGAGGACAAGGATATTATCCATTAATATATAGAATACTAGAACAATTGGTCAGGCAGTCATCCCATTAATGCTTTATACATTGGGACAATATGTGATGTGGCCCCTCTGTCCTGTGATATATAGAACGTACCTCTATACACACATATACAGTACACACACACTTTCTGCTAGCGCAGGTTCAGCAATAATAAGGGTGGCAGGGCAGTCTAATATTGTTCTCTGCTAACAAAAGCTGACTCTCCTCTTTTCTTCTCTTTTGCCTCATTTAGCCGTCCTCACTAAAGATTGTTCCCAATCAAGGTTATGGAGCTGAAAAGGCTCGACTTTATTTGAAAGGTATAAAACTGCTTGGATGAAAACGCTTTGAGTCTGAAAGCGCTAACGTGATTGTCCCAAAAAAAAAAAAAAAAAGGCATTTTAATCTCTGCAGAAATGGAACCAGATTCTAAATTTCCCCCAGAATGTCAATAGGACCCGATGTTTTGTTGCTTTGTTTCAGGAATCGTAGCAAAGACCTAATTCAGATGTTAGCGGAAAAGCATTCGAGTGATTAATGTTCCATGATAGCGCCTCGCGGTTCAAAGACGACCGTGAAGACGCCGGTTTCTTGTGTGCGCTGACAATGCCTTATGGAACGGTGTCCTATACGTCACCATATCTGTCTCATCTCATCAAAAGGCCGTCCCGATGTTCACCCTACAGTCGGCTCTACGTACAGTCTTATGATTTCTTACTGGATCCTTTTGAGTCTTCGTCCGTTTCATTTTACCCACCTTTAAGGTAATTTCTCCAGAGACGTTACTAGCTGTAAGGGTGCATTCACACTGAGTAAACGCTAGCTTATTCTGAACGTAAAACACGTTCAGAATAAGCGGCGTCTAAAGCAGCTCCATTCATTTCTATGGGAGCGGGGATACGAGCGCTCCCCATAGAAATGAATGGGCTGCTTCTTTCACTCCGTGCAGTCCCATTGAAGTGAATGGGGAGTGCCGGCGTGTACGCTCCGGCATGAGCAGAGCTTGCCGTATACGCCGGCACTCCCCATTCACTTCAATGGGACTGCACGGAGTGAAAGAAGCAGCCCATTCATTTCTATGGGGAGCGCTCGTATCCCCGCTCCCATAGAAATGAATGGAGCTGCTTTAGACGCCGCTTATTCTGAACGTGTTTTACGTTCAGAATAAGCTAGCGTTTACTCAGTGTGAATGCACCCTAAGGGTTAAACAGGACGGAAAATGACCACACAGCCAAACACTTAAAGGGGGTGTCCTGGCTTAAAGGGATTCTACCATTAAAATATCAAATTTTTTTCTCACTAACACGTAGGAATAGCCTTAAGAAAGGCTATTCTTCTCCTACCTTTAGATGGCTTCTCCGTGCCGCTGTTCGGTAGAAATGCCGGTTTTCGTCGGTATGCAAATGAGTTATCTCACAGCACTGGGGGCGGTCCCCAGCACTCAAACAGCACTGGGGGCGTCACCAATGTTTCAAGAGAAATCTACAGCACCGCCTCCATCTTCTTCAGGAACGGGCTCTTCACGCCTCTTCTTCCGGCGCCGGCAGTCAAACTTCTAGGCCTCGGGCAGAGCCGACTGTGCATGCCCACAGGCCACCAGAAAATGGCCACTTACTTACTGTGTAAGCTGCCACTTTTCTTGTGGCCGTAGGCATGCGCAGTTGACTCTGCCCAAGGCCTAGAAGTTTGTCCACCAGTGGCGGAAGAAGATGCGTGAATAGGCCGTTCCTGAAGAAGATGGAGGCAATGCTGGAGAGTTCTCTCGCAGCATTGGGGACCGCCCCCAGTGCTGCAAGAGATGCATTTGCATACCGACGAAAACTGCCATTTCTATCGAACGGCGGCACAGAGGAGACATCTAAAGCTAGGAGAAGAATAGCCTTTCTTAAGGCTATTCCTAGGTGTTAGCGAGAAAATTTTTTATTTTAATTGTAGAATCTCTTTAAGTTATTTATGGCCTGACCTCAGGATATTAGGCCATATATACCTGATTGTGGGGGCGGTTGGCCCCTGGACCGATCATCTATGTGGAGCCACTTCCAGCAACCACCCTATGGGTCGGAAGTAGAGACCCTTGAATCCTGGTCAACCCCTTTAATCAGGGTACCAAGTACACTGCAATAGAGGAGCAGAATTTTGCATTATTTACCATGTCCGGTTGCAGCAGCGGCGCACACCTCCCCCTCATAAGCAGACACCAGTACTATATATGGCACATGGTAGGTGGGGGGCCTGTTACACATTCTGCATTGGGACCCCAGAACTTAAAGTTACACTTCTTGGGAGCCAGCAGCAGTGTAATCGTGGGAGGAAGTGGCAAGATGAATATAGCAGTGTTGCTTGCTATCGGTGCTGCAAACAATGGGGGTCTCCCGGAACAGCTCCTTAATATTTCGAGAACATCCACTGGTGGAATGATGGTTCACTGCCAAGTCTATGTATAGGATGAGCTTCAATTACACAAAGGCAAATGAGTTTAACAAGGCGGCGACACACCGAGAGAGAATATGTCATTAATTCAGACCTGCTACAGTGTTGTCACCTCTAGTAACCACATTATCACTTACTAATAAGGTTAAAAGGGACGCCCACACCTCTGCATGAGCTTGTATGGAAGCATGTGTCGCTGCAAGTGTAGACTCTTATTACACTGATCTACAGATAGAAGGATGGGCAGACATGTAGGGATATAGGAACGCACAAAAAGCTCAGTGTATATAGCTAATCGAGAACGTATACAAGAAAAATAGACTTGCGATCTCCCAGATATATCCTTAAGACTGTGTTTAGCCTCTGAGGAGGAGGAGCATGCTGCAGAGGTTGAAAGGTCATCAATACGGTGTTACTGGGTGATGCCCCGCCCCTGAGGAGCTGCACTGGGATTAACACCAGCTTTGCCTGGAGTCTTTAAGAGCTCCCATCATTGTGTTTGACAGGGGAACACTGCTGAATTGTTAATGATATGTAAGGAAGGTGCTTATGGTTTTTCCTGTTGAAAGCTACCAATACTTAGTTTAGGATCAAGTAACGCCCCTATAATTTGGTAGTGGCTGTCCTTGGTATTACAGCTCAGAGGCAGTGGTTGCAAAGGAGGATGCCAAGATTTAATGTACATTGATTTGGGGAGCACTAGCTCTGAACACCTGACAAAGGGTAAGTGGGAGAACAGTGTCATAAAAATTTTTGGGAAAATTTTAGAAAACGCCCTATTGCAATGGCCCCATCCCTTTTTCGAGAGGTGTCTGGTACATAAAGTGCCCATGCAACCTGTAAAATGAGGGAGAGCCCAGTGGCTTTGGGAGCATTCTGTCAGGCCCAGAAGATATGGCTGCTATCCTGGGAGGTCCCCCATATTTTCAGGAGCCTCCTTGGGTTGGTAAATATGATTATAGGGCATATATATTAACTCTCCTGGCAAAGTCAGAAAAAGGGAATCCTAGAAGAATTGACAAATATTCTGCAGAACACCGAATGCTTCCATAAGACTAAATTCCCATCCAGGGGGTAGAACCCCATCCATGTAAAGGGGGCATTGTCTTTTGAAAGGAGCATAGGGCGTGCTTATGCAGTTTCAAAAAGTTATCAAGTATGTTATAGGGTCACACTGTCACGTAATCTGTCATAATGGGGCATGAGCAGGGTTTACAGACCTAAAAACTAAAAGGGTCTTCCAGGCTTATCAATTGATGACCTTTCACCACCTCAACTAACTCCGCCTCCTTGTGCCTAGCCTGTGTCTAGCCTCTACTATTCCTGAGCAATCGGTGCTGTTAATTTTGGTATCCAATATTCTAATTAAGCTTCTATTGTCCGGTGGGTGTCCCTAGACTTTTTTCCACCGCCCACTTGACAATAGAGAGTCTACTTAGCATATTGGGTGCTAAAACGACAACACTGATTGCTCATGAATGGTGAGGACTAGAGAAAAAAATCCAACTGCGTCAGAATCCGTGGAGCGACAACTATTACAAGGTACCAAAAGTTGGAGTTGGTGGAGGAGGTGAAACTTTTTCTGTAATTCACAAATAAATAGGGTGGAGGGGCTGCCAAGTGATCCCCTATAAAATGGGCCTGCTCCATCTGACTCCACCATTATAGTATATGTAAATAAGCGCCCACTAATGGGGAAAAAAAAAATCCATAGAATAAAATTCAAGGATCTATTTTCTCCATCTCCTTTCAGCCAGACAGCCGTACTATACCGATCCGCCGCGCGGCCCCTTTTCCCCTATGTATTACATGATTATATGTATTATTACTTATCCGTCTATTTCCCATACACACAGACCGAAAGAAAGCGGCAATCGGCGAGCAAGACTTTGTCAGCGCCTATTTTACTTGCTTTGCCTTGCTCTACCCAAATTACACGGGTGTAATTATTTTGACAACATAATGAAAAGAAAATTGGATTTGGGCACTGCAAGTTTATCTAATAATTCTATTTCTTCGCAGACTTCACAGCACTGACAGTCACAAAGAGACCTGTCCATTCCAACAGGGAAATATTTGATTTTTTTTCCGCGCAGAACATTATTTATTTTCTGCAAGTTGCTATTATCAGAGCGGATATGATAGCCGAATATAAAAAAGGAAGAAAAAAAAAAAAATCAAGAAATTCCGGTGTTTCAAAGCTTTAATTTTTTTTTTTTTCTCTTCAGCTCTCACTTTTGACATTTTCTTCCCCTGGGAAGACAAGATAAAATGCTGTCACAAACGGGTGACTTTTCTTGTCAAATGACAGATTTCATTCTCCATAGCAACCGCAAATCAAGGTGTTAGCCTGAATTAAAGCCTCTTTTATATGGCCAGTCGGTAGTTATAAATGAAATGAGTATAATGTAATGGGGGGGGGGGGGTATTCGGGCCCCCCTCCTCTACTGTGTACATTGTGGACTCGGACTGTACGGAGCAGAACGTATTTACATTTGCGGGGAACGTTAACATATTGCACGAGCAGATGTACAAACAAGAAAGGTCGCGCGGGTCACGCGCAGTCGTCTGATTTACTGTACTGGAGCTGGTATACAGATGGACAGTGATTGTTCGAGGGGGCACGGAGCGGGGAAGGGGGGGCTTGGAAGGAGATGCAGGCTGTGTTTTTGCAAACAAAAGTTTTGGGGAAAAAAGAAGCGGAGAAGATTCCACATTGTATTCAGGGCGCCCAGGAGTATGGATGGAAATGCTTTGCCCATAAAGGTTTTTCTTGTATGGTGCCATCTAGTGGGCAAAATTCATCTCTTGGGGTACATTCGCACTGGGTTTGCAGTGCCCGCGTACATATCAAACACATCCATAGGCCTCCATTTCTTCAAGGGGAAAAACACCATCTGAGTCTTCCATTGGCAGGAAATGTGCCTGGCGTATACTGCAATAGGTTTGTATGAATATCCTCCAAAACTATGGCTGTGTGCCCGGGGACTAACATGGGAACCTATGGCCAGTAGATAATACTGTATGGCTATCAGTGGTATACTTTGGGCAGAAGGAGTACTATGTCTTATTAGGGAGAGACGGTACAGGGACTTATTAGACCATGCATGTGCTGCTAAGAATTCTGGGAAAGGGCTATGTAAATAAGATCCCCTTGGTTGAAAAGAGTAACTTGCTCTAGCGCCACCTTTTGGAAGTTCTTCCTTTCCACCAAGTAAGTCTTATTTGCAAATTCCTTAGCTAGAGGTATACTCCAGAAATACACTGCAAACACAAGGGGAATTAACCCTTAAATACCTATAGTTTACTCAGTATTATGGTAAAGGTCTGGATCCTAGGGGAACGACAAGGTTTGGGTGACAAAGGACATTGCCTTTTGAGCATTGCCTACAGTCTCCCTACCATCACCGGCCTGGAGTCTGGGATAGTGGACAGCGATACGGAATTTAGGAACATGATACCTTAAATCCAGCACGGAAATAAAATGTATAAATTCACAAGACCAAAAGCCAACAATTACGAAGGTCAAAGAATTAGGAAGTTTCTGGGGCCAGGGCTCCATGAGGGACTGGTAACACCTCTCGGGGGTAAAAACATGTTTTTTTGCAATGACTTCTTCTTCAATGCATATATATAAAAGTGTACTTGAAAATTCCAATACTCGGACATCCTGAAGACATCCTACCTGTCAGATCACAGAATATGCCAGACTACTGGACTGTCCATTCAGGAGCGTACATAACTAAAACAGACTTAGGGCCTTTAAAGTGGACCTGTCACCAGAACCAAAAGCTCAATCACGTCATGATCTAATCGGCACTGTCATCCTGAGCATTTTGGTGTTTTGTTTATCCAAATCTGATCAGCCATTCCAAAGATATGAGCCCTGTTAGTGTTGATGCAGATTAGAGTCCACTATCCAAGTGGGCGGTAACACACAGAGACCCCGCCCCACAGAAAACACAGTTACCGCCCACTTAGCTAGTAGACTGTAATCTGCATCTACGCTAAAGGGCTTATATCTTTGGAATGGCTGAACAGATTTGGATAAACAAAATATCAAAATGTTCAGGGGAAAAGTGCTGATCATATGAGGTATGACATTGGGGTTTTCAGTCCTCTCTAAAAATTAATGTAGGCCATGCTTGCCCACTTTCCCAGAATGTCTTTGAGGCTCCCAAAAAACAAAGAGTGAACTCCCAGAGTCCCAGAAAATCTGGCAGATCTCCCAGGCATGGTACAAGTAAGTGTAGTCTCACCAAAGGGTCATCATTGGTCACCCCCAAGAGGTCTCTACCAATGTTGGCAAGTATGATCTAGTAGTGGTCTACATGCATGGGGTCACCATTGTTGCCGGTTAATGGTTTACTGTACTAATCATTTCCTGTGCATCATAACGGGACCAGGAAGCAAACACTTGTATATGAAATATATACTGTATATACCGGAGAGACAGATATATATATATATATATATATATATATATATATATATATATATATATATATATATATATATATATATACCGGAGAGACAGAGATTTATTCACTTACATAACTTTAGCAGGAAAAAGTTGGTTCTCAAATTTCAGGTCTCTTATGGCGTGCATGCAAATTCTGTAGACCAAATCTTCATTTATCAGAGCAGAATCCACAGAAGAATGAAAACCACATTATAAGTAGGAAACGGCCTTGTTCCCTAATGATCTGTGTGGACAATATAATCCCCCCTGAAGTCCCAACCCCCGCCATGTTTATATATGTGACAACAGCATGTCAGCTCACAAAAGGAGAAAGAGTTATTTGAAGGGGACGTGGAAAATTTCAAACAACACCTTGAGCCGGGCCCGTCTAAATCCCCAAAGCAGGAGGCTGCTCCTTAACCTTCCGATTGCTAAGACCAGAAAGGGAACATTGGCCCAACTTTAAAAGCGTTTTCCTGTATTCTGCTGCTACCTCCTGTGCAAATATATTAGTCAGAGTAAAAATACTCCAGTCTGTACCACATGCTCCTGGGCCAATGCAAAAATTTGTAACCAGGCCCCCACCTACCATGAGCCAGTTGTAATTCTGGTGTCTTCTTACGGGACAGAGGAGCCTTTGGGCAAACTCCAATTCCAAGGTCTGGAAATTACCGTGTAATAGGCAGGGGATAGCAGTAGGAAAGATAAGTTGGGAGTTTCAGAATTTTTTGTACTGTAACTTTGAAAAAGAGAACAACTTGGAAGGATCTGCAAACAGAATAGAACCAATGATAGAAGGAATTGACTACCTTCAGCCACCTGGCCGATGCAAAGGGAGTCTCCTTCTCACAAGGTTCATCGAGGTGCCTCTTGGGATGCGCTCCCATGGTCGACCCCTCGTTCTTCTTGGAGATTGAGATCCTGTTGTATATTTTAGGAACCTTCTCTGGGTTCCTCTGGACTTCAGGGTCTAACCTTCTCTTGCTCTGCTACTAGATGTGGGTCTCCAAGTCGATGGCCACAAAAAGAATGTCCATACAGAGCTGTATAACCTCCGTAGTTTAAGAAATTGTATGCTAGGCCTTGTTCATATCTGCGTTTGTATTCCGTCTGGGGGAGTCCGCATGAGGAACCCCTTCCCAAACAGAATAACGAACTCAACTACAAGCGGTGTGCCAGTGAAAGCACACGACCCCATAGACTATGATGGGGTTCATGTGCTTGCCGCCAGATCTCCGCAGGGAACATACGGACAGCAAAGTAGTTCACAATCTACTTTCCTGTCTGCATGATTCGTGCAGGCAGTGCGCGGCCAGCACACAGACCCCATTATAGTCTATGGGGTCCGTGTGCTTTCACTGGCACGCCGCTTGCAGTTGAGTTCGGTATTCTGTTCGGGGGGGGGGGGGGGGTCGCCATGCGGACTCCCCAAACGGAATACCGAACACAGATGTGAACGAAGGGTCAGTGGAGTCATATTAACGAGGTAAATCAGGATAAAGGGCCCCGTGGTGAGGGCCCTCCACCTGCTATCGGATGATAGTCCCCATTCCACCTTTTGTGAAGGAGAGGTGGCCAGCTTAGTCATCACAAAGTTGCTAACAATGGTGGAGGAAGAGGCCAACTGGATCCAATTTCCCCCTTAATGAGTCCTGAGAGCTGGCGCAGTCGCTGCCCTAATGCTGTGCATGCCCTTGGCATTATGTACTCTGGGAGAGGGAGGATTCAATATATTCTAAAAATAATAATAGGCTAGATGAAAGGTATTTGATGTTTTTGAAGGAATTTAATGACATGGAAACCTTCCAGCCTGAGGATTGTAGTTTTCCAACATCGGAGGTAGCCCTGGGTTGCCAGCCTCTATGGAGTACTTGGCATTCTCTTTCATTAATGTCTCAAAAGTCCAGTCACCAATCCCCAAAGCTCGAAATAAACCACTTTAAGAAAGTTCTTGTCAGAAACACTCTCTCCTTGTGAGTGAAATGTGTCAGTTCAGGCTTCCAAGAAAAACCTGCACCTACCGAGTCTCTCTCGCTCTGAAGGAAAGAATGGGAAGATGTAAAATATTCAGCACTGTCCTACTCGAAAGGCTAAAAAATAAAATAAATATGTGCAAACCTAAAACTTCTCTTAAACTTCTGTATAAATATGGATTTGGAAGCTTAATATTCTGTACATACTGTATATTTATACCGACCCACCAACAATGCACTTTTATAGACAAGAGCAGGAAACCTAATCCTGCATTTAAAAGGCGACGAATTCTATGTAAAATGCGATTAGGCCTCAAGTTCTCCGTCAGATGGTGAGAATTATTAGGGATGGGGGACCTTGGGCCTCCTCGTTCCGATGTATCCGGTCCCGGGTGTGCAGAATTATGTCAGATCTGTGTAGTAGAAAATAGGGCTGATTGTATTTTGTAAGACGCATGGTGCAGCATGGATGTACTATATGACGGTACATAGACAGGGGCGGTGTTACCTGCCATGAAACTCATGCCGTTACTTATTGATTGATTAAATATTAATCTCTCTCCTTGTTCTTGGGTCTAGGGTGCAGTATACTATATGGAGAGTAGGGTTGAGCCGATCTTGAGATTTCAGGATCGTTTTTAAAATCTGATTGTCGATCATTTTCGAGCTGATCCCGATTGTGAAATTTGCTCGATCGCCGATCGGGTACCGATCTTTCCCGATCTCGATCGCTCAACCCTAGTTGTTTATGGAGTGGGGTTGAGCCGATCTTGAGATTTCAGGATCGTTTTTAAAATCCGATTTTCGATCATTTTCCAGCCGATCCTGATCGCGAAATTTGCTCGATCGGCGATCGGGATCCCATCTTTCCCGATCCCAATCTCTCAACCGTAATGGAGGGTATTATATGATGTGTGGAGGAACTAAGATGTAATTGTACTGTGTGGGAGAACTAAGGGGGCATTATACAGTGTGGGGGACTAGGGGGTATTATATTGTGGGTGAGGGCACTAAGGGGGCATTATATTGTATATGGGGGCACGAAGGGGGCAAAATACTGTGTGCAGGGGCACTAACAGAGCATTACACTGCATGGAAACCACTCAGTATTCTGTGTGGGCACTGAAATGTGTTGGGGTACTAATAGGGCATTATACTGTGTAAGGGGGAACTCACGAAGCAGTATATTGTACAGGGCACTATGTTGTGCATGGAGGCACTAAGGGGGTCGGGAGGCTGTGTGGGAGGACTAAGATGTCCTTATACCGTGTGGGAGCATCAAGGAGATATTAAACTATGTCGGGGAACTAACGGTGCAGTATGCTATGTGGGGAACACTAAGAGGGGATTATACTGTGTGGAGTCACTAAGATATCTACTGTATAAGGGGTATTATTATTTTTAGGGGCATTATACTGTGTGGGTTCACTAAGGGGGCAGCAAACAGTGTGTGGAGTCACTAAGGGGACAATATATTGTGTGGAAACCAGTAAAAAAAACATTATACTGTGTGGGGACACAGAGGAGGCAGGATACTGTGTGTGGAGATCTTAGGTTGTAGTATAGCATATGTGGGCCCTAAGTCAGCAGAATTACAGGGACAGTGATTTTGTTTGGGTCAATCCGTCTCCATACAAAGAGTGCTTTTCGTTCTATATGGTACCCTAGGGACTACATGCTGTATACATGGATCTGCCATGTGCATGAGCAGTTAATCTGAAGACTAGAGGACGGTAATATTTTACAAATGTATATGAACTCATACACCCATCTGTATATTTGGTCAAAAGGATATTTTCTCCAATTTTCTTTCCTCTTTATTAACCAGTTTTTCCTTTTTTTTTTTTTTATTTCTCCCCATTCACAACAGACGTCGTCTTGAAAAGAAAAAAAAAAAAAAATCTATTAATATTTGCAACCCTCAGCAGAGCGGCATGATGGAACGTGTCAGATTATGTGGCTGGCCTCATTTAAATAACAATATCTGCCCGTGAAGTTTCAGGTCTCTCACCTAATGCTTCCTTTATATTGTTTAACATTGCTTAGATCAAAGACAATTTGACCAAAACATTTTCAGTTTGCAATTGCCGTCTTTTGTCATCACCCCTGGAAACGGCGCTTTTCCCGCTGCCCTTACTTTGCATGACAATGGCGGTGAACTGTTAAAATTAAAAGTCTGACATACATGAATTATGCAAATCTATGACTTTGACTTAAACTAAAAGCTAATGCTTTTAAAAGTGGCATGGTAATTACAGGAGGGGAGAAAAAAAAAAAACCGGAGGACGTTTTACATACAACAATATTTACAATATTACCTTTTTAACCGCGGCGTAAAATCAGCATTTCACAGAAAGACGTGCAAAATATTGTATAGGTTACGCACATAGGTTACTGTATGGCGATCTTACAGAGTAGGGAAACGGAACATAGAACATAGAAATTGTGTCATTTTGGCTCCACCTCCATTGCACAGATAAACGCCCCTTTATGTAAAATACTCCCTTTTGTGCTACAGACATGTATTATATTGATCGATGGGTCCATATAGCGTCTCCTTATACCTCTAAGGGTCCGTTCACGCGATGTAACGCGCCGTTGATTCTGACACGTAAACTCGTGTCAGAGTCAGCGCTGCAAAACAGAATCCCATTGACTGCAATGGGTTCCGTTTAGCGCGCGTAACACATCGAAATCAATGGGAGGCTTTTTAACCCATTGAGTGTTACGCGCGCTAAACGGAACCTATTGAAGTCAATGGGATTCTGTTTTGCAGCGCTGACTCTGACACGAGTTTACGTGTCAGAATCAACGGCGCGTTACATCGTGTGAATGGACCCTAAGGCATACAGAGATGGGGCATTGTGGTTGACACTTATGGGGAGTGATGGCAGTCACTGGCAAGGTTGCAATGGGGGCATTGGTGTACGATGTGGGCACTGTGGCTGGGTTACCATGGTTTGACTTCTTATTGGGCATTAGGGTTGTCATTGTCTTTTGGATATTGGGAATTGTTCTCTAGTAAGGGCACGAAACAATGGGATATTTTGTTCCCCCAAGGGGGAGCTGTGGCTGTGATTAGGATATATGCTGGCTCCATAAGGGCATTGGTTATCAAATATGGGCTCCTTGGCTCTTAATGGGATATTGTGGTTTGATTTCTTCTGGGGCATTGAAGCTGTCACCATCTGCTCTTTAATAGGGACATACACTCATCGGCCACTTTATTAGGTACGCCATGCTAGTAACGGGTTGGACCCCCTTTTGCCTTCAGAACTGCCTCAATTCTTCGTGGCATAGATACAACAAGGTGCTGGAAGCATTCCTCAGAGATTTTGGTCCATATTGACATGATGGCATCACACAGTTGCCGCAGATTTGTCGGCTGCACATCCATGATGCGAATCTCCCGTTCCACCACATCCCAAAGATGCTCTATTGGATTGAGATCTGGTGACTGTGGAGGCCATTGGAGTACAATGAACTCATTGTCATGTTCAAGAAACCAGTCTGAGATGATTCCAGCTTTATGACATGGCATTGCATTATCCTGCTGAAAGTAGCCATCAGATGTTGGGTACATTGTGGTCATAAAGGGATGGACATGGTCAGCAACAATACTCAGGTAGGCTTTGGCGTTGCAACGATGCTCAATTGGTACCAAGGGGCCCAAAGAGTGCCAAGAAAATATTCCCCACACCATGACACCACCACCACCAGCCTGAACCGTTGATACAAGGCAGGATGGATCCATGCTTTCATGTTGTTGACACCAAATTCTGACCCTACCATCCGAATGTCGCAGCAGAAATCGAGACTCATCAGACCAGGCAACGTTTTTCCAATCTTCAATTGTCCAATTTCGATGAGCTTGTGCAAATTGTAGCCTCAGTTTCCTGTTCTTAGCTGAAAGGAGTGGCACCCGGTGTGGTCTTCTGCTGCTGTAGCCCATCTGTAGCCTCAAAGTTGGACGTACTGTGCGGCGTTCAGAGATGCTCTTCTGGCTACCTTGGTTGTAACGGGTGGCTATTTGAGTCACTGTTGCCTTTCTATCGGCTCGAACCAGTCTGGCCATTCTCCTATGACCTCTGGCATCAACAACGCATTTCCGCCCACAGAACTGCCGCTCACTGGATGTTTTTTCTTTTTCGGACCATTCTCTGTAAACCCTAGAGATGGTTGTGCGTGAAAATCCCAGTAGATCAGCAATTTCTGAAATACTCAGACCAGCCCTTCTGGCACCAACAACCATGCCACGTTCAAAGGCACTCAAATCACCTTTCTTCCCCATACTGATGCTCGGTTTGAACTGCAGGAGATTGTCTTGACCATGTCTACATGCCTAAATGCACTGAGTTGCCGCCATGTGATTGGCTGATTAGAAATTAAGTGTTAACGAGCAGTTGGACAGGTGTACCTAATAAAGTGGCCGGTGAGTGTAATAGTCAACATTGGGATAATGTGGCTTGTTCTTGTATAGGACACTGTGGCTGTTAGTGGAGTATTCGTTGGCACAAAGAGGGCATTGGTTCTCCATTGTGGGCACAGTGGTCGCTACTGGGATATAGTAGCTTGATGTGTTATGGTGGCATTAGAGCCGTCACTTGTCATTGGATATTATGGATTGTTCTTTAATAGGGGTACAATGGCCAACACTGGCATATTGTGGCTTGTTCTCCAATGGGGGGTACTGTGGATCTCATTGGGGTACAATGGTCAACACCGGGAAAATGTGGCTTAGTCTTCTATGGGGTGGGGCTGTCATTGCAATATTATGGATTGCGGTCCTAGAGGGGAACAATGGCCGTCATTGGGATATGGCAGCTTGCTGTATTATAGGGGCATTGTGGCTGACATTGGAATATTATGGTCTGGTCTTTAGTAGGGTACAATAGCTGTCCCTAGGATAATGTGGCTACGAATATGATATTGCATCTTGTTCTCTTATGGAGGGACATCTTGTGGGGGCTCGGTAGGTGTTAATATTACAGGATATTGGATATAAGGATATACAATGAAATATTTCGGTATTGCTCCTTTTTAGGTGAATACTGTAACTGTATGCTGAAATAAACATATGAAAAGTCTTTGCCTGCAATGCTGTGGGTGGGGGTTGTCCCACTTTTTGGTTTCAGAACATTATAGCATAACCTGCCTTGTGTTATGTCACGGCATTTATGTTAAAACTGCTTTGTTTGCCCTTCATACGCAGTCTGACTCCAAAAAAAAGTATATATTTTTTGGCCAAAAACATATTTTGGATGTGGAGAGAAGCAGCGGGACGTTCGGAAATTAAAAATTCAGCAGCGTTCAAAATAAACAGGTGCCTAGAAGGCATAAGGACACTAAAAGAAACATTTCACTCAATGAATGCAGCGCTGAGTTTGGAAGTTGGCACACACATGTGTTCACAATCCAGATCCTGGCTTGTGCTGCTCCCCCACCCCTGCCAAAAAGAGAACCTGCAAAGGTGTTACTTCATTTAACTGCAAATTATGAGCCCGGCTCTGGGAGTGTCTATAAATAGAACTAATCATCATTCAGGATTTGCTGGAAGGAAACCAGGGATCCAGAATCTATAGAGTAGACTAACAGCTCCGCTAACCCAAGGAGTGCTGTGCACAACAGAAAAATATTGGAAAAAGGCTCTGCTTAATGGCGCTGAATACCAAGGGGATATATCCTGATTCCTCACTGATCCTGAGTTATATCCTATATTATACTCCAGAGCTGCGCTCACTATTCTGCTGGTACAGTCACTGTGTACATACATTACATTACTTATCCTGTATTATACTTCAGAGCTGCGCTCACTATTCTGCTGGTACAGTCACCGTGTACATACATTACATTACTTATCCTGTATTATACTCCAGAGCTGCACTCACTATTCTGCTGGTGCAGTCACTGTGTACATACATTACATTACTTATCCTGTATTATACTCCAGAGCTGCGCTCACTATTCTGCTGGTGCAGTCACTGTGTACATACATTACATTACTTATCCTGTATTATACTCCAGAGCTGCGCTCACTATTCTGCTGGTACAGTCACTGTGTACATACATTACATTACTTATCCTGTGTTATACTCCAGAGCTGCGCTCAGTATTCTGCTGTGCAGTCACTGTGTACATACATTACATTACTTATCCTGTATTATACTCCGGAGCTGCGCTCACTATTCTGCTGGTGCAGTCACTGTGTACATACATTACATTACTTATCCTGTATTATACCCCAGAGCTGCGCTCACTATTCTGCTGGTACAGTCACTGTGTACATACATTACATTACTTATCCTGTATTATACTCCAGAGCTGCGCTCACTATTCTGCTGGTGCAGTCACTGTGTACATACATTACATTACTTATCCTGTATTATACTCCAGAGCTGCGCTCACTATTCTGCTGGTGCAGTCACTGTGTACATACATTACTTATCCTGTATTATACTCCAGAGCTGCGCTCACTATTCTGCTGGTACAGTCACTGTGTACATACATTACATTACTTATCCTGTATTATACTCCAGAGCTGCGCTCACTATTCTGCTGGTGCGGTCACTGTGTACATACATTATATTACTTATCCTGTATTGTACTCCAGAGCTGCGATCACTATTCTGCTGGTACAGTCACTGTGTACATACATTACATTACTTATCCTGTATTATACTCCAGAGCTGCGCTCACTATTCTGCTGGTGCAGTCACTGTGTACATACATTACATTACTTATCCTGTATTATACTCCAGAGCTGCGCTCACTATTCTGCTGGTACAGTCACTGTGTACATACATTACATTACTTATCCTGATTTATACTCCAGAGCTGCGCTCACTATTCTACTGGTGCAGTCACTGTGTACATACATTACATTACTTATCCTGTATTATACTCCAGAGCTGCGCTCACTATTCTGAACATTATAGTTGGAAACAGTTGACAAGCAGTTCTGAGCCAATCATGGCATAAGATAGGAATTGGGGATTGAATGTCTCACCCATCAGGCCGGGGGTTTTGGAAATAGCCGAACTCGGCATTGCTATGCTGTTCCATAACTGAGCTGCGCTGTTTCTGTAATTTGGGAGTTATTCAGACAGTGTATGTTGTTGCACTATGCAGTTTGCATATCTCCTATTCACCTCTATGGGACAGCTGCATAGAACAGCTGGATATGACCATCTTCTCAACAAGTGTCGAAACGCCTACTTACCCCTCTGGATAGGTATGAGCCGTTTATGTAAGGCGATGGCAGTTAAGCAGCTGTGTACAAATTGGCCCCCTGGCGGTGGCAACAAGAAGCGTTTGTGGGAGGACGGGGGCCACAGCGCGCCGTACTAAACTGCCATCTTATCAAACATAATAGGAAAAAGCATTTATACTGCTCCGGCATACAACTCCCTGTAAAAAAGGATGACAGGAAGAAATCAATGCTGTCACTTTCCTGCAAGAAATGAATATATTCAGCCAAAGCCCCAACCGGCGCAACAAGCAAAGCGATCTTCGGTGATAAACTATGTACAGTGAGGAGACAAATGAATGCTCGGAGGCTCAGGACGATACTTATCTTTATGAAGGACAAGAAACATACATTATCAAATCGTCTTGTGGGAACAGATAAATGTATCATAACTAGGAAACGCTTCCGTGTAAATAAATAACCCGCGCGCCGCGCTCCAGCATGGCCGCCTCTCCCGCAGCCTACCGTGTGACAAAACAAAAGTAATGTCAACTCTCAGGAGAGGCGAGAGGGATTTATTCCTGTGCTCGGAGCACTTTACTATATATCACCAGCCATCGAGAATCAGTCTACTCAACAAATTACCCACGCGTTATCTGCAAACGTGGAACGCGAGGCGCGTGGAAGGTTAATTTGCTCATACGTTTGGGGTGATTGTTTTGTGTCGGTTCGACTCACCTTATCTATAGACAATTATATATTTTATGTATAAGCAATGATACCAACATTGCCCAAAGATCAACATTTTTGGATGTTTATGAAAAAAAATTTGCGCAAACCGTGGCAAGTACTGAACAAAGAGGACCCCGTAGCAAAGAATCAACCAACCATGCACCAACCAAGTACACCATGGCTTGTGTCTTCCTGCCCTCTGTCTCATAGGCCACCTATATAGTATGAACTTTTTGGTTCACCCAACCAATAGGAATGGGGAAAGGGCTAGTCGGAGGCAGACCTTTATTCTTTGGGGTCCCATAGATTATATATGGTCTTCTGCTAGGGGAGCATAAATCTAGAATGACTTCTAACGTCACCAAAAATTGCATTGCCATGATTAATCCCAATGGATCATGGGGGCGCCATAGCGAAAAAGTAACTCAAAATCCCAGAATATGACTGACCAAAAAAGAAAAAAAAAACAATAGTAAATGCGAGGGCCCTTCCAATTCCCATGAGAGTAGTCATCCAGTATATTATACTATGGTATGATAGCCCTATGGCAGTGATGGCGAAGCTTTTAGAGGCCGAGTGCCCAAACTGCAACCCCAAACCACTAATTTATCACAAAGTGCCAACATGGCAATTTAACATTAATAATGTGCGGATTCACAACTGCACACAATTATAGACCTGCAAAATATGGTCATACGAATTGGCTTTACAGAGCTTTCTGCTTCACTGTGACTCCCACACAGTCCAATCTGCTGCACAGTGGCTGCTACACAGTATAATCTGCTGCACAGTGGTCCCCACACAGTACAATCTGCTCCACAGTAGTCCCCACACAGTCCAATCTGCTCCACAGTGGGCCCCACACAGTACAAACTGCTGCACAGTAACCCCCACACAGTACAATCTGCTCAACAGTGGCCCACACACAGTACAATCTGCTCCACAGTGGCCCCCACACAGTATAATCTGCTGCACAGTAGCCCCCACACAGTACAATTTGCTCCACGGTAGCCCCCACACAGTACAATCTGTTCCACGGATGGGTGCCCAAAGAGAGGGCTCTGAGTGCCACCTCTGGCACCCATGCCATAGGTTCGCCATCACGGCCATGGGAACATTTCAAAGCTCTGTGATATATAGGTCTATGTCCAAACCACCATGGATAGAAGTCGTCCTTTGCTTCATAATTTTGCACTTTTTGAAAAAGTTGGACAAAAAGGTCACCAAAGTCGGCCCTAACTTTAAAAAGCTTTTCCTCAAACAGAATCACTACACGCGCAATTACGGATTTTTGAATAGAACTATAGCCCCGACTCCCGAGCCTCCACTCTCCCACTTCTGTGGTTGTTCACCTGTCTTTAACAGATTTGATCTAATACGAGCTCTTGTAAGTGTTTTTACATTTTATGGCGAAATTAGGAATACATCTGGAAAAGCGTGTACAAACTCCATTTTATGGTTTTTCATCATGTAATGGCGTGCTTCATTGCCTTTTGGCAGATTTCACTCTGTGGGAGAGGCGGGCGCAATATGAATGAAATTTACTAGCTTCCGAAAATAGGAAAAGTATGTTCGCTTTATCGACAAACATGTTGGCGGCAAATTCTTTGGAGTCGTAAACAGACCAAAATTGAAGGTTGATCCGTGAGAGTTTTTGTGGCTTGTTTCACTTTTTCAATCGAGTTTATACTGTGTTGATAGCAGTACGTCCATCGTAAATCCTCTAAAAGGTGTCTTTCCAACCCAAAAATTGGTACCATTCCTGTGCCCACAACCAACTGGGTTCCCAGTCATTGGTACATGAAGACATGATTTATGACATCACATAAGCATGGCAGCCAATGACATCATCATGGACGTCACATCATCCTGCCCTCCATGATCAGCTCTGTGGGGATCTTATCCCAGGTTGTGATCCGACCGCAATATCAACCCAAGATACGTCCATCTACCCCTCGGAAAGAAAACCACAGTACCCTTTAAATGTGGGTGTCTTCTGCTGGACCATCATTATTGAAGAGGACCCATTGGATGACCCATCCAAGTCAAGGACAGAATAGGTCTTCCAGGATCAAGATCCTAAGACTCCTATCCCCTCCCCCCGCCCCAATAATTCCCTAATACGTATCTGACAATAGGCTTTCTGAACTGGAAAACCCCGTTAGTATATATATTAGGTAATCCTAATTCCCTACCCCCATATTTACCCTACAAACCCAAGATTTATGTAGGCTACCACTCCCTAGATCACCACTTTGTAGTCAATAGATTTCAGTCATCCTGTTACAAATAGATTTGTTGAGTTTTTTCCAAAAATGTTGGGTTTGGCCTAACCCAAGGGGTTTGGAGGTCTCTAACCAGGAATCATTATTATACTCACTCTGGGAACTCTTCAGACCTCGAAGTATAATAAGTATAATAAGTGAAGGCCCAAGGGAGGAGACAAAACATAAAAGGCATTGTTACTTTCCTCCTATCACCTCTCCTGGGCTCCCTCACAGTATCTGGTGGTGGTGTCCATTGTTTTTGGTTCTTTTCTGGCCTTTACTGTGATGCCATGGACTCTAGGGGACCACTGAGGTCTGCGGCATGACGTTGGCACACCCCATGTGACAGCTGAGGCCCAATCACAGGCTTCAGGGACCCCCAGTGTCCAAGACCTCCCTCAGGAGAAGTCCAAAGTGAATCAAAGATGCCAGGGAACATGCACTGGATGCCGAGTAGAGACAAGGGATGGTGAGTATCCCTGCTTATTATTTAACTGCATCTCCCCTTATTATACCCCAGGGGATTAAAGGGATCCTATCATTGTATACCCTTTTTTTCTCCCTAAAAAGTAGGAATAGCCTTAAGAAAGGCTATTCTTCTCCTACCTTTAGATGTCTTCTCTGAGTTGCCATTTGGTAGAAATCCCGTTTTTCTTCGGTATGCAAATGAGTTCTCTCGCAGCACTGGGGGCGTCTCCAATGCTGCGAGAGAACTCTCCAGCGACGCCTCCATCTTCTTCTGGAACGTCCTCTCCCTGTGTCTTCTTCCGTCCTGGGTTTCATTCTTCTAGGCCTCGGGCAGAGCCGACTGCGCATGCCTGGACCACAAGAAAATGGTCCCTTACACCAGCTTACTGTGTAAGCTTACACAAGAAAATGACTGCTTACTCCAGTTTACCGTATAATTTCTTGTGGCCCGGGCATGCGCAGTTGGCTCTTTCCGAGGCCTAGAAGATTGAAACCCAGGACGGAAGAAGACACAGGGAAAGGGCGTTTCAGAAGAAGATGGAGAATTGGGGCCACACGGTGGCTCAGTGGTTAGCACTGCAGCCTTGCAGCGCTGGAGTCCTTGGTTCGAATCCCGCCAAGGGCAAAAAACCATCTGCAAGGAGTTTGTATGTTCTCCCCGTGTTTGCGTGGATTTCCATCCCATACTCCAAAGACATACTGATAGGGAAACATGTACATTGTGAACCCTATGTGGGCTCGCAATCTACATTTTAAAAAAAAAAAAAAAAAAAGAAGATGGAGAGTTCTCTCGCTGCATTAGGGACCGCCCCCAGTGCTGTGAGACAACTCATTTGCATAACGAAGAAAACCGGGATTTCTACTGAACAGCGGCACGGAGAAGACATCTAAAGGTAGGAGAAGAATAGCCTTTCTTAAGGCTATTCCTACATGTTAGCGAGAAAAAAAGGTACCCAATGATAGGATCCCTTTAAAGAGACCCCCGAGTATAATAAAAACACTTTTGGTTGCACCACAAACAAACTGGTAGGACCTTGCGAGTATTTGCGAACCTTGCTATCTTTGTCCATCCCTGGTAAGCGACCTCTCACCTCGTACCCCTAACCCTACACAGTCCTGATCCCACATAAGAGCAATATACAGCAGAAATACCGCCACATGGAAACCGATTCAGCAAAACGGGCTATTGCCAGGTAAGCAGCAGAACATCTGCATCAATTACACCTGCAAAATGCAATTCCTCTTAATTCTTCACAGTGGCCTTAAAAGCCGCCTTCCTATAGATGACATTATTGCAGATCCTGCCGTATACACTCAATTATTTTCACACCATTTGCAAACCCGGGAAAATGTGGAGCGTCTTAATAAATACATTGTACGGCCGCAAACGCCTAATTACTTAGCTAACTGGAAAGCGCATTTCTAAAGGTCACAAGTGATAAGTGACAGTAAATAACAGAGCACCGGACTCCGACTCTTACAAGAGGCCATAGAAAAGCAAGAGATTACATTAACAATTGAATTCCCAGCAGCCAAGTGACTGTCCTGCAGCCTCTTAAAGGGGCCCGGGTTATTTTCTTACAAGCAAATATACAAAAACCTCCAGAAATAGCGCCACACCCGTCCACTGGTAACGTGTGGTACTGCAGCTCAGCTCCATTCGATTAAAAGGAATAGGTTGCCATTTTTTACATTCAATTACTATGAGACATTCCCTGTACACGACTGGCACTGTAAGCATGATCCGTGGAACATTCCTGGAGAGCAGCGCCACCTATTGGCCACATTGTTATGCTGAAATCTATAAGCAGAACCATGCCACCTAATGGTCATATTAGTACGTTCGAAAGAAACAACATCCATAGAATCCAGCGCCACCTTATGGCAACATTATCCAAAGTGATGTCATGGAGAGGATGGGGGTCAGCAATGAGGCCCCTGTGCGAAAGATTGAGAACCTTGAAATCAGCTAAAAACGTGCAAATAAAGTTGAAATGATTTAGGAGAGCGCCATCATTATAAAGTATATTAGATTTTTTTACAGAAACTGTTGGACTCCTCTTACAAGTCTTGGATTCTCAAAAAAGAATCTTGGAATCTTCATGAACATACCATAGAGGTTGCTCTTGTGATGTCAAGTGATACAACACCCCCTACTGGTCACATTATTACATAGGAAAGGAACAATACCTAGAGATGATAACTGAACAGTGCCACCTATTGGTCATATTATTAAACTGGATAGAAATGACAGCTATATCTTTCAGCAAAACAGCGCCACCTATATGCCACATCATTACACCAGAAAGGAAGAAGAGCTATAGATCTTAGCAGAACAGCGCCACCTATAGGCCACATTTACACTTGAAAAGAAAAGCCATAGATCTTAGTAGAAGAGCGCCACCTATAGGCCACATTTACATGGGAAAAGAAAAGCCATAGATCTTAGTAGAACAGCGCCACCTACATGCCACATTTACACAGGAAAAGAAAAGCCATAGATCTTAGTAGAACAGCGCCACCTACAGTAGTTCACTTAAGAAAAGCGTCTCCATCTTTAAGTATTACTCCAGTCTTTACTTCTGCTCCATACATAAGCAGTGTCAGTTTGCAATGAGCTCTATGGAGAGGGGAGGGGGAGGAGAAGAAGGAGAGAGAGAGATATGAGGCCATCTATATAGTAATATATATAGTAATAAGCCAGCTGTGTTGTGACAGAGAACCATCTCTCTATAGTGCACATGTGTATATGCCACATTTACACGGGAAAAGAAATGCCATAGATCTTAGTAGAACAGCGCCACCTATAGACCACATTTACACTTGAAAAAAACAGCCATAGATCTTAGTAGAACAGTGCCACCTACATGTCACATTTACACTGGAAAAGAACAGCGCCACCTACATGCCACATTTACATGGGAAAAGAACAGCCATAGATCTTAGTAGAACAGCGCCACCTACATGCCACATTTACACTGGAAAAGAACAGCCATAGATCTTAGTAGAACAGCGCCACCTATAGATCACATTTACACTTGAAAAGAACAGCGCCACCTACATGCCACATTTACATGGGAAAAGAACAGCCATAGATCCTAGTAGAACAGCGCCACCTACATGCCACATTTACACTTGAAAAGAACAGCCATAGATCTTAGTAGAACAGCGCCACCTACATGCCACATTTACACTGGAAAAGAACAGCCATAGAGCTTAGTAGAACAGCGCCACCTACATGCCACATTTACACTGGAAAAGAACAGCCATAGAGCTTAGTAGAACAGCGCCATCTAGTGGTCACATTATTAAAGGGAAAACCCGCAACAGCTATGGATCTCAAAAGAACAGCGCCACCTACTGGACAAATTATTACTTTGTAAAGGAAACAATAGCTTTTAGCAATGACAAGAATTACAGAAATTGTTTAAATGAAACAAGAAACCAGTGCCGGGACTGAGGTTCGCCGTACACGGTGCCTCGCGACAGATCACTGCGCTTCGGTTTCATTGGCTAATTTCTTCATTAATTAGCATTTTGAGGGGTCTCTACCATATCAGCGGCGCTGGGAATTCACCGACTTGCGCTCTTCCTCGTCAATGGCTCACTGCTGACTGTCACCTTCAGCAGAACTCATTAATACAATGTTGTATCTTCCTTGTTTAATGTAATCATTTTAATTGAAGTTTAATCTCCCAAAATATTTGGAAGATTTTTAATTGACATTTGTAGTAATTAATTGGTAAGCATTAAAGGTTTGTCGGAAGAATTTAAAAACTAAATTTGACGTCGAAATTGGCTAGCGACCGCTGTGAGGCCCCTGCTGGGAGCTTTTCATCGTTTTCCTTGTGTCTTGTTAGGGTGGAGGAGGGAGGGGAGAGAGCGAGAGGATGACGGACCCTTCTTATAGTCATGAATTACATTACTAATGTATTCCATTACCACCCGCAAATGTCATGTTAATTTCTGATCATCATCGCTTCAGACAATGGCTTCGACATTGGCAACGAGCCAATTAGCTATGCAGACTAGGATATATATATATATATATATATACACCGGGGTAGCAGCGGTAGCGGCTGCCACAGGGGTCGGGACATTAGGGGCCCGGCGACAGCCGCTACTGCTGCCATTTTTTTTTTTAGTAGGCCACTCCAGCCGTTAACGGGCCCTACTTACTTACCGATCCTGGCAGGGGCCGGGATCGGTAAGTGACGCTGCAGGCCCCACAAGCGCTATTATACTCAGGAGTCTTTTTGGACCCCTGAGTATAATGATCGGAGGCCCAGGAGAGGCAAAGGAACATTAAAAAAAAACAGTGTTACCTCTCCAGGCTCCGTGCAGGCTTCGAGCCTACTTTTGTGACATCCCAGATGTCATATGACCGGGGCCTGTGTCCATATACGTCATGATGCAAGCCCCCCGGTTGCATGACGTTCTGGACGTCATTGAGGATGGCCGACAGTGGCGGAGAGGGTCTGAAAAGACCCCAGACTATAATAATTGTTCACGGGTGGTCAAAATGAAGCATAATACTGTGTGCAGGGACCATTATAGGGTATAATACTGTGTGCAGGGGCCACTATGGGACATCATACTGTGTGCAGGGACCATTATAGGGTATAATACTGTGTGCAGAGGCCACTATGGGACATAATACTGTGTGCAGAGGCCACTATGGGACATAATACTGTGTGCAAGGGCCACTATGGGACATCATACTGTGTGCAGGGACCCCTATGGGACATAATACTGTGTGCAGGGGCCCCTATGGGGGATAATACTGTGTGCAGGGGCCACTATGGGGGATAATACTGCGTGCAGGGGACAGTATGGGGCATAATACTGTGTGCAGGGGCCCCTATGGGGGATAATACTGTGTGCAGGGGCCCCTATGGGACATCATACTGTGTGCAGGGACCATTATAGGGTATAATACTGTGTGCAGAGGCCACTATGGGACATAATACTGTGTGCAAGGGCCACTATGGGACATCATACTGTGTGCAGGGACCCCTATGGGGGATAATACTGTGTGCAGGGGCCCCTATGGGGGATAATACTGTGTGCAGGGGCCACTATGGGGGATAATACTGCGTGCAGGGGACAGTATGGGGCATAATACTGTGTGCAGGGGCCCCTATGGGGGATAATACTGTGTGCAGGGGCCCCTATGGGGCATAATATTGTGTGCAGGGCCACTATGGGGCATAATACTGTGTGCAGGGGCCATTATAGAGTATAATACTGTGTGCAGGGACCACTATGGGGCATAATATTGTGTGCAGGGGCCATTATAGAGTATAATACTGTGTGCAGGGACCACTATGGGGCATAATATTGTGTGCAGGGCCACTATGGGGCATAATACTGTGTGTAGGGGCCACTATGGGGGATAATACTGTGTGCAGGGGCCATTATAGGGTATAATACTGTGTTCAGAGGCCACTATGGGACATAATACTGTGTGCAAGGGCCACTATGGGACATCATACTGTGTGCAGGGACCCCTATGGGGGATAATACTGTGTGCAGGGGCCCCTATGGGGGATAATACTGTGTGCAGGGGCCACTATGGGGGATAATACTGCGTGCAGGGGACAGTATGGGGCATAATACTGTGTGCAGGGGCCCCTATGGGGGATAATACTGTGTGCAGGGGCCCCTATGGGGCATAATATTGTGTGCAGGGCCACTATGGGGCATAATACTGTGTGCAGGGGCCATTATAGAGTATAATACTGTGTGCAGGGACCACTATGGGGCATAATATTGTGTGCAGGGGCCATTATAGAGTATAATACTGTGTGCAGGGACCACTATGGGGCATAATATTGTGTGCAGGGCCACTATGGGGCATAATACTGTGTGTAGGGGCCACTATGGGGGATAATACTGTGTGCAGGGGCCATTATAGGGTATAATACTGTGTTCAGGGGCCATTATAGGCATAATACTGCGTGCAGGGGCCACTATGGGGTGTATAATACTTTGTGCAGGGGCAACTATGGGGCATAATAGTGTGTGCAGGAATGCGGAGGGGGGTTGTCGGTTGGTCGAGGTCTCCGGCTTCTGCATAGAATATCCTAGTCTGCATTATATATATAATCTTATAAAATTAAAAACATACAAAAATACAAAATAAAAGGCCTTAACATTAATTCAAAATACTAAATCAAAAGCAGAAAATCAAAAATTATTTAAAAAAAAAATTATTAAACAAAAATTATACAGAAAAATAAAAGATCCAAAAAACGTATTCAACAAAAATGGAAGAAAAAAAATAGAAAATTAAAAATAGTTAAAAAGGAAAAATGATACAAAAAAAAACAATGTAAAAAAAAAAAGTCAAAAATAAATATGAAAATTAGAAAATAGAAAATTTAGTAAATAATAATAATAATAATAGAAAACACGTACAGGAAGTCAAAAACACAAAGTTAAAATATAAAAATATAAACAGAAAGCAAAATAATAATAGAACGCAACCGGGGAGCTGCGATGGATGCTGACGCCATCTTTGCCAATACAGAAGCTGCCAGTCCTCATATCCCTTTATTGGATCCCCCTGGCCTTTCATAAGTCTATGGACTCCCAATATCCACCTTGCATATGAAAAAGACCAATACCTTGCTGAAAACGCAGAGGGTTGAAGAGCGAAAACGCAGCGAGCTGATTAAATTGTTAAAAATTACCTTTTATCGAAGTTCCCCGGCCCGGAAGTTTTTGCATTGTGCATTTTTTCGAGGCGGCGGGTGATTTACAGCTCTGGACAGTAAATGGGCCATTATTTTCATTCTAAAGTTTAAATGAGATTAAGGATGATCAAATACTTATAAGCGGGGCTTAAAATACCCAGAGGGCTGCCGAAATGAAGGGTCATTTATAACAATATTATATGTGCAAGCGCTATGTAATACAAAAACGCATTTAGAGAACGGCATCTCGGGGAAATTCACGTTGTTACGAGCTCTCAACAAACTTCCCATTTTAAATACCAGCCATAATTTTGATAGGTTCTGCATTTTAGTAAATTTACCGTGCGTGCATGATTATGCCGATGTAAATCGTACACAGCGCCAATTTAAAAATTCAAGGCTGAGCAATTTGTTAGCGTCTTCGTACGCCACTTACAATTACCGCTATTATTTAGGTGTCAGTAAAACGCGTCGCTACATTCCTGTTTATGTGTAAATAAGTTATGAGACGAGCGTAAAACACAGACAACGGATTTCGTGCATGAAAATGGAATCCTATTACAGGGGAGCCGGCTGAAAGGCAAAGGAGGAATCGCAAAAATATAAATGGATTGCAAGCACTATCTGGATTTTATGTCATGACACCTTTCACCATCTTCACCAGTTCCAACTCTTTGCAAACTTCACTAGGTTGGGCAGGCCGATCTGATTCCGGCACAGTTGGAATTTCTTCTCTAGCCCTCACCGTTCCAGAGCAATCAATGCTGTTAGTTTTGTTAATTAGACTGTGTACTGTAGAAACAGGGCGTGTCCCAGACTATCTTCTTCATCCTAGGACCGCCCACCATTCAGTAGAGAGCTTATTTAGCATATGAGGTATTGAAAATAACGGCACCTATTTCAGGAATGGTAGGGAATAGAGAAAAAATTCCAACTGCGCTGGAATCAGTAGATCAGAGTCTATTGAAGGATGCAAGAAGATAAAGTTAGTGGAGATGGTGAAAGGTCCTCTTTAAAGGGGTCTTCTTTTCTTACATGGAAACAGTGCTACATTTCACCATGGGTTGTGTCTGGTATGACAGCTTAGCCCAACACACTTCTATCAGGTTCAGCTGCAATACCAGATTTAGCCTATAATAAAAGTGTGGAGCTGTTTCAGGGAAACACAGAGATTATTCATCTCGGTCATATTATAACAGAAAAACTAAGTGGATGTGGGAACAGTCTGCCAGGACACAGGAGCCCAGGAGAGGGGGCAAGTATGACATAGGTGTGCGCTGGCTCTCCTTTGACAGCAGACGCATTGGGCATGTTGGATTCAAACCCGCTCTATTTGTTTTAGGGGAGATAAGGTGGGATTTACTCACCTCTCACCACTGAGAATACTCATGGTTGGCCAAGGTGAGCAAATGTGTAAAGACTGTAAGCACTGTACTCACTCATATCTGCTTTCATAGTAAATTCATTCAAACCAGTTGCAAAATCCTGGCTCTTTCAGCAGCCACAACTATCCTGTGTGTCCTGGACATGCAGGGCACTTTATACTAGTGCGGGTTCTAGGACACAACGCAGCCAAGCTGTGTCCATAGCTTTGCTGCATTGCCTCACACTTGTGAGGCTATTCAGCAATGATAGTAATGCAGGAGCCATATGCCCCATCTGTCTAGAACACACAGGATAGTTGTGGCTTCAGATCGAGTCAGTGGATTGGAACTGGTTTTGAATGAAATGACTCAGTAATCCATCTCAGTGTCTTTGTTGATAGAGACAGACTTCACACGAAAACAGGCAGTGGATGGCGGGTTACAGGGAAGAGACCTAGTGACCAGCACTTCGGAACAAAAAAAATAATTTTAGGTAAATAAAATGATTTGCACTTAGAAACCTAGAAGAACCTGGCGAGGAGGAGGGGAGGGGGGCACATACTTTTCCCAGCACTATAACGATCTATGTCTCATATATTCTAGCTATTGTCTGTATTATACTTATGGTGTGAAAATATTAAGAATTGCCCAAATTCCCCAAAATAATAACAAAAGGCAGCAACACAGCAACGCCGTACGCGACATTGGTTACGACAGGACAATATGATCACTTACCCGAATAATCTGATTGTTACAGCAAAAAGTCATTAAAATTATTTTTTTTTAAAAAAACGGGACATTACGACATAAAATTTATTGGAACCACTTAACAAATCAGTGCCCTCCAATAATGGCTTAGAAATTGTATTTTTATGTCACGGCGTGATCTGGATTACTGGTGAAATATGGGGAATCAATGGCGCTCTCTGCACCCGTGCCCACCTGTCCGGAAAATTTACACTTTGCAAAAGTGAAAAGGAAAAAAATCAATCCGGATATTTAGAATATAATTGTAGTTGTTAATGCAAAAGACTCGCCTGGCAGGTGATCCCTGGGGCGATGCTTTGCATACAGGGCGTACCCTTGTTTGCCCCCTTCATCAGGACTGAAGACCTCAAGACAAACTGCATTATTTTAGGTTTCCCATCAAATTTGGGAACATATTTTATTATAGTCATCCCTCTGTTACTCCTCCTGGAAACTGGGTGATACCCTTTCCATCATTGGGTACTGTTCAAAGGGTTGTACCATGTGTTACCTTACCCCCTATAAATGGGATGGGTTGGTGTCCCAATCCTGAGAACGTGTGTCCCGTTCCCCGTCCTAAGTATAGTGTTGTACTCGGCTATCTCCAGCTCCCCCATCAATCAGGAATTTATCCCCTATCCCACCAATAGGGGATAACTTCAAAACTTGGTACAATCCCTTTAAGAGGAAGGTTAACACCCATTTGACAATTTATGCATACATTTCCAAGAGGAGTAACAGAGGGATGACACAACAAAGTTCTAAGAACTGATGTTCCAATATTGTTATTTTCTGGGGAAACATAACAGAGAAAGGAAAGGTCCTCAAGGGGATCGGTCCCAATGGAGGGGGTATCAAAGTAAGGTATGAGCAAAGCATCACCTGCCAGGAGATTTGGGGATTAAATATTATAATGGGTGATCTATATTTGATTGACGAGAATCTGACGCCCAACACCTCCACAGACTGAAGTGGTTCTGCAGGTCATGTGACTTTACGTGGACCATTCAAGTGAATGAGGCTGAGCTGCAGTACCCTGCACCGCCACTATACAGTATACGATGTTCGTCTGAATGCTGTGGGGTCTTCAAACAGCTGATCGGTGGGAATATTGGGGTGTCGGACCCCCTTTGTTCTGATATTCTAATATTCAATATCTTACGCACCAAAATCTCAAGTCTCTGCGTGAATACCTGCATAGGTAGAAGGGGCCATTAAAACATTTCCAGGAGGATTAAAAGAGGAACGGTTCAACACAGAATATATAGAAAATATTCTCTGGCATTATTTCATGGGGAATGCACGGATACAATGTGTGAAGGTAATAGAAGTGAAGATTATGATGTACTTTTTTTTTTTGGGGGGGGGGGGTGTTAAGGATTAACACAAAATTTCGAGTCGCAGTGGCGAGTCTATTATTATTTGGGTAAAATAAATGATTTCAATGAATATTTTTGTTTCATCTGGGTAAATATGTTTTTGTTCAGCAACAACAGGTGAATCTAATTCGGGCGTCATGATAAACATCAGCCAATTTACACAGTGTGTTAGCAATACAGACGCATGACATTACGGGGCCGGGGAGGTAGGGATCTGCAAATGACATTTCTAGATTCAGTAATGCATGAAAACGGCGGCACTTATCAGGACGCTTCAGTCTTACACAAATATTTCTATGCTTATTGTCACTCTGCATCCTCCGTTCCTTGGCGAGATTCCCTGTATAATGCCATTAGCTCTGGCATGCAAATGAGGGACGGAAAGATTCAGACAATTCCAGGTGTGTTCACAATGTAAGCTCAAAGGGAATGGGTCACCAAAAATCACCAATTTTTAAAACCATGTTTTTATGTGAAACATATTTTTATGAAATTTACACTCTGGCCACTAAGCCTAATAATAGACTGACAGCTTCCAATTCACTGGGGTTTTCATTGCAGCAGTCACCTCATTTACATCATAGACAGTGTTAAAGTGCTCAATTAATTACACCTAGTCATACAGTGCTCAATAAATACTGCGTAGTCATACAGTGCTCAATAAATACCGCCTAGTCATACAGTGCTCAATGAATACCGCCTAGTCATACAGTGCTCAATAAATACCACCTAGTCATACAGTGCTCAATGAATACCTCCTAGTCATACAGTGGTCAATAAATAACACCTAGTCATACAGTGCTCAATAAATACCGCATAGTAATACAGTGCTCAATGAATACTGCCTAGTCATACAGTGCTCAATAAATACCGCCTAGTCATACAGTGCTCAATGAATACCGCCTAGTCATACAGTGCTCAACAAATACTGCATAGTAATACAGTGCTCAATGAATACTGCCTAGTCATACAGTGCTCAATAAATACCGCCTAGTCATACAGTGCTCAATGAATACCGCCTAGTCATACAGTGCTCAATAAATACTGCATAGTAATACAGTGCTCAATGAATACTGCCTAGTCATACAGTGCTCAATAAATACCGCCTAGTCATACAGTGCTCAATGAATACCGCCTAGTCATACAGTGCTCAATAAATACCACATAGTAATACAGTGCTCAATGAATACTGCCTAGTCATACAGTGCTCAATAAATAACACCTAGTCATACAGTGCTCAATAAATACTGCCTAGTCATACAGTGCTCAATGAATAACACCTAGTCATACAGTGCTCAATAAATGTCCCTATAATTTAAAGGGTATTCCCTTGTGGTATGTGTAGTGTAGATGTGCACTGTGTGTATAGCGGTATTACAAGGCTGTTTCCATCCTATAAAAGGGATTCTATGTAAATAGTCTATGCTGTGAATTTTTGATCATGGGGATCAGACCTCTTGAATAAAGGGTCTCTGAGAATTTGGTGATTGAAGGGGCCGCAGGCTCTGGTGTGTTACTGCGTCCCCTTTGTAGGTTTGAATGAGATAGATAGATAGATAGATAGATAGATAGATAGATAGATAGATAGGAGATAGATATGGATAGATAGATAGATAGATAGATAGATAGATAGATAGATAGATAGATAGATAGATAGATAGATAGATAGATATGGATAGATATGGATAGATAGATAGATAGATAGATAGATAGATAGATAGATAGATAGATAGATAGATAGGAGATAGATAGATCGGTCGATAGATAGGAGATAGGTGAATGAATAGATAGATAGATAGATAGATAGATAGATAGATAGATAGATAGAAGGATAGATAGATAGATAGGGATAGATAGACAGATAGGAGATAGATGAATGAATAGATAGATAGATAGATAGATAGATAGATAGATAGATAGATAGGAGATAGATAGATAGATAGAAGGATAGATAGATAGATAGATAGATAGATAGATAGATAGGGATAGATAGACAGATAGGAGATAGATGAATGAATAGATAGATAGATAGATAGATAGATAGATAGATAGATAGATAGATAGATAGATAGGAGATAGATGATAGATAGATAGATAGATAGATAGATAGATAGATAGATAGAAGGATAGATAGATAGATAGATAGATAGATAGATAGATAGATAGATATGGATAGATAGACAGATAGGAGATAGATGAATGAATAGATAGATAGATAGATAGATAGATAGATAGATAGATAGATGATAGATAGATAGAAAGATAGATAGATAGATAGATAGATAGATAGATAGATAGATAGATAGATAGATAGGAGATAGATATGGATAGATAGATAGATAGATAGATAGATAGATAGATAGATAGATAGATAGATAGATAAGCAGGTAGTTTCTGCCACAGTAAGTTCCTCCAGCAGACAAGTATATGATGATTAGTTGGAGGACTCACGTTCGAGCCAAGTGGCCCCTTAAACTAGAAATTCTTCGTCCTCTCGAGAAGTGAGCACTTCCACTAAACTTGTCTCTCAGTATTACCACAGAACTCATCACAAGGATGTAATTGAAACCTTGAGGTCCATGAAAATAGATCAGTACTGAAGCCTCCTGCTTTTACTCAAGAGTACTTAAGTTAACATGCAGATGAGCTGATGCTCCTCCAGCCGCTGTAATTCCTCCGTAATTCTCCGCACCACCTGCAGCTCTGGATTCAATAAAACCTGCTCAGCGGAGACTCCGGCACTACACAGCTCAGAGTGGGGCCCACTACATCTTTTTACATTAAGTGGACCCTTTTTGAGGGGTGGCGGGGGGGCACTGTGCACAGTAAACGTTAATCAATGCACTTAATCATCGCGTCAGTCGGGGGATACATTTTAGAACTTCAAATAAAAAGTAAAAATTTCAAAAACTTTCAGCAAAGTTTTAAAAAAATTTTTCCTATACACATACAGAGCAAACATAAGCAAAGGTATGTCATACAGTTGGAGCTATAGGTGCTGCAGAGGTAGCAGACTCCTTAGGAGGCCTAAAGGGGCTCCTCCGCCGTATAAAAGGGCACCCATATAGTAAATGACTCATGATAGCTGGGGGTTCCTGTTACAGATATTACATTGTGACCCCCCCTTCCTTTGGAGCTGATGCTGAAAACAGGCTCTGGCCAGAATCAGCCTCCTTCTCCCTCTGGCAGCCCCTTTTTATTTAAGTCTCCTCAGTTATACTGCCCCCTACGGCGCAGTCTCTATCCCTTTTCTGACAAGCAGGGCAGAAAGCTATTTCTATGGCTGCGCTGTAGTGAACAATCACTCTGTAGAGACTGGGCATGTGTGTCCACCAGCACTCAGCTCATGAGGTGGACATGTACATTGCTATACACTTTGAACACCAGGTGGCGCCATACTGTAATCATTTTTTTCCACAACAGGTACAGTTAAGCTTTGTGATCTATGCAATGCATATGAGTTAAAGGGATGGTCCAGGAACTTGGAATATATATCCTATACTTAGGGTAGGCCATACACCCAACATCAGTCATAGGACCAATCAATTGTACAGGCCAAATTCTTAGACATCCCCTTTAATTGTAGTGATAAAGTATAACCTTCAGCCATGTTGTGTTGAGGGTGTAACAGTAGTTCCGAAAAACAGACCCAATCCAGGATACCAGGGCAATGTATGGATTTCAGCCATCTTGTAGAACCGAATATTTTTGACTTACCAGCTTCACTGTGAGACATCACACCCCGTCGCTCATGGTGCTCACAACTCAGATATCACGCAGAGTTTCTGACCATCGCCGTCCTCAGCGACCATCAACACACTTCAAGAGAGGCTAGAAAGCAAACAAAACAGGAACAGGTTGAAATAAGCCAAGAAGTCAACAAGGTAAATAAGACACTGAATGGCGAACTTGTGCCACGCGGGAAAAAGGAAAAAAGTCATGCACTATAAATAACGTGCCGAGTCCAATAAAGTCCGATGAACCAAAAAGAAACGGGAAAGGCAGCTGCCCCCTCCCCTCCCCCATGCTGAACACTACTGACTTGTCAGAAGGAATAGATAGACCTTCAAATATTTCATTTCCTATTGGAAAAAAACAAGGCCCTGGCCGGCCCTTCTGCTCTTGGAAAACTACAACTACGCGCTGTTGGTTAATGCTGGGAGTTGTAGTTTTGCGGTAGGTGGAGAGTCACGGGGGGGAGACCAAGAGTCAAACTTAAAGGAGCTATAGCCATTAGGAGTTACGTCTCCGCTGCTCCTTCTCATCCTCCGCACTCCTTTCTCCATAGACTTCTATTGGGAGATGTAATCTGATACCTCTGTGAGCTTCTCTGCTCTAACAAGACATTCAACAGAGATTCCAGAGTGAAAGTCAGCTGATCACAAAGGGAAGGAAGAAAAGAGCTGGTAAGAGGGGAAAGAAGCATTTTTCTCCAATAAGATATATTAGAAAGTTTTTGATATTTGCTTGTACTATGGATTTATGTAAAGTTTCATGAAATCCTAGTGACAATTCAAGCCCAATAAAGCGATCATGTTGATGAGGGAATAAATACCATCGGGGCAGACCATGTGGCTACTACGGGGGCCCTTGTGTAGAGATGACCCCAAGCTGGTGTTTCCCATCAGGAATCTTGAAAGGAACTGCAGTGTTAGCAAACCAAAAACTGGCATGGAAATTGGGGCTAGAAGGGGTAACGTACTCCAGGCCCTTCTGTCCTGGGTGGCACAACCAACACCAATATGGAAGGACTAGTTTGGCTTGCTTGCTTCTAAATGTGCCATAGGGGCATCCCATGTGGCTGCTACTGGGCCCTACGATGTTGAGGGTGAGCACAGGGGGGCGCTGTCTATGCTGCCACATCACTGCGGCCATTGTATTTCCATGTTGTCCCGGCATATGGAATAATGAAGACCACAGGCCGCCATTAATTCAGTATAAATTGCTCAGAATTCACCTAGTGAACCACTAAGCGCGCTCCGTAAGCGCACGTCGACTTTATTTCATTACCCTGACAATCTCGATGGGGGAGGGGGGTGGGGGATCCGGTGATTTGTGAGCTGTTGTGGGCCTGTCATTAGCTGGTGCTAATCTGAGGACGCTGCCGATGATGTATCAAGTCTCCCTGGTAATAATCTTGTCCCAGCGATAAGCAGCGAGCAGCTACAAAACATCTGATGTAAACAGCGCCTAAACAGAATAAGGACACCATTTCATCAGCGAAGACAAAACAGGCCAGTTTGTTATGGCAAGCAATTAGACAAGCGAAGGGAAGCAAGTCAGCCGCCGCGGGAACCCGGGCCGCCGCCGTACAGGGGAGAACATGCAATACCAATCTTACAAGAGTTGCACAAAGGCTGGATTTGGAGAGCTGTTAAATGGGCGTGTATACTTTTGCAAACAATAATGCTTCAATGTGTACGAAATTATAAAAAATTCAAGGGAGAGTTACATAGGGTGATAAATCATCAATATCTGATGGGTAGGGCTTGGGTGAGCGATATGGCCTCTTTACAGAACACCAAGCACAGCGCCGTGCATTGTATAGTGGCTGTGTTTGGTATTGCAGTTCAGCCCTATTCACTTGACAGTGAATCAGTTGCAACTGTATCATGTGATCAATGAATGTGATGTTATTGAAGAAGTATCAGCACTCAAGAGTGGAGGTGGAGGTTGTGGGTGTTGACCCCTCATCGATCTGTCCTAAAGACAGCCCTCGCAGTTAGATAGGTTAGGGTCAGATTAATGAAATGGGGGTTCCCCCTTATAAATCTCTGCTGCTCCTTCTTGCTCCTCCCCACTCCTTTCTCCATAGACTTGTATTGTGGGGTGTACTCTGATACTTCTGTGAGTTTCAGTGCTGTAGTAAGACATAACTCAACAGAGATTCCAGAGTGAAAGTCAGCTTATCACAAAGGGTCTAACATACATAGCCTGCCTGTTTAGGCCGGTTGCAGACGACCAAGTTGCAACCATAAATAAAAGCACAAGCGGCACACCGGGATGTCCCTGTGTGCCACCGTGCACGGGTCGTACTTCGGCAGCTCCTTTCATTAAATGAACAGGTACCATGGAAGCGCGGGCTGCATAAATAGGACAGGAATAGGACGGGTCCAATCTGATGTGGCCCACACTGTCGGCCTGCACACAGGACTGTGAAAATCAAGGGCCCATAGAAAAGAATGGGTCCGTGTGCTCTCCGTGAAACACCCGGCTAGCACACTGACCCACACCACGGTCGTCTGCAAGGGGCCTTAGAACTATAGAAGCACATAGCTCTGCATAGTAGCTGTATACATATAACAGCAGGTTCTTCTTTTTAGAATAGCAAACTTGCTTCAATTTTCCTATGATTTGGATGAAGCAAAGTTATTAAAAACTGGGTGCAAAATTGTCTATACAAATATACTAGAGAACTACATGAATACCAGCATATTGAGTCAACAGTACGCAGCTTGAGCCCCCCCCCCCCCCCCAAGTCTTTAGTTTAGGTGCCCAGATATTATTTGCAAGCCCAGTTTCTGCAAACATTCAAGGATCTTAATTTGTGGGCTAAGCCAATCTACTGCAGGGGTATGAGGCACAGAGAACCTCCTGCCTCAACAATATCCCACGGAGGATGGAACATTCCAGTTTCCGTTACAATGTATCAGTATCTGCACTGGACACTGGCATGATGGCAAACACAATGGGCGCACTTAAATAATTTTTAGAAGGTATCTAAGGCAGAAAGAGGACAAGGCGCAGCTATGCTGGTGGTGATTTATTGCGGGCATGCAAATTGCAAGGCCGGATTAGCACGGTGTGACATCTACGGCCTGTAAATAATTAGCTATGTGTTTGTGTACCGATGCTCGGGGTAGTCAAGTGCTCCAGTTGTTTATCATCTCGAGCATTATGCGCTCCATCTGCTGCTATAGGTGCTGGAAATCTTTGGACTGTTCAGAAGGCGAGTGACCGCCGTTTAACTATTCGCATTCTACCATTACTATTTTTGGGTGATAAAAGGTTATGATGATATTTTTGCATTTTGAAATATTCAAAAGTCAGATATTAAATGAGTCAGGGGTCCTTAAATCGTCGCTGTGCCCGATGGAGATGAAAAAATATCAAGCCCCATTACTCAATTTCCCAATGTTCTACATCTACAGCCGGATCCTTGGCGATATCCCTGGTGGTCTAGAGTGATGGACAGTGAGTGTTACAGGGGCTGTGCAGGGTTAAAAAAACATGGCCTGCTTCTTCTCAGGAAGTGACATCATGTCCGTTGGTCACATGACCATTCTGCAGCTCAGTCCTATTCGTTTTAATGGGATGAAGATTTTGCATTGCCATGTGACCAACTAAGACATTAGCGTTCTTTGGGTCCACTTGGGGAACCAAGAAACGGAAAGCTAACCCGCTTAAAAAGTGATTACCCTAGGAAACCGGTGGACTATAATGGAGTCCATTGGGTTTCTGTCTGTCCAAAAAATTTGGAGAGAAAAGTATTGCCTGTAGGACTTTTTCCTCCACATTTTTTCAAGTGGGTTCAGGTACAGAAGCCCCGAACATATAGCAAGCAAGAGTGTGAACCTAGCCTGACTTGTTTTCGAAGTGCGGGACAATCCCTTTAGTATCACTGGTGGCCAAAGGTAGTGCTGAGGGTAATGGTAATATCTGTGGAGCGCAGAATGTCAGTGGTAAATATTTAAGATGGCTTCCAGGTCTATGAAACGGAGCTCTATATCCTCCTCTCAGGAAGTGACATCACATCCATTGATCACATGACCATGTTACAAGTAGCCCCTTTTTCACGGGAATGTGGCTGAGTTGCAGCATGGCCATGGTACTAAGCAATTGACAAGCCTGGAAAACCACTAGCGTCACCTGGACGGAGGATCAGAATAACAGACAGTTGGACCGCTGTACTAGGGGTTATCTACCGATCCTGGCACACCCCATATTGTCATTCTAAAACCGAAATTGGCAGAGGAAAACATCCTCGTTCAATTTCAGGCGCACACTGAGGCGGAGTGACATTGAAAACCATGGAAATCTCCCCAAAATCCACATCAAATTCCTACATGTGAACGACCCCTTAAATTGTCATCTGGCCTCTACACGTTAAACATTTTCGTAGCCCTTGTTGAATAGCTGCCATATATTTGGTGGACCGCGCCAGTAAACGTTCTTTCCATCCAAACCATCTCCAATCCAAGCGTGATACATACCCAAGTATCTACGGTGTATCCTATAACCTGGCGATCCTCCCCTAAGAAACAAACATCCGTGCACTGTAAGTCCCCGGACGTGGAAATATTCCATCAGTGGACGCTCCTACATGTGTTCAGCATTTTCCATTAATCTAAATCAGATGAGGATTAACCTGGGAGCCACGGCGGAGAGCCTGCAGAGATCACATTGGGTTCCTGGACAATAACATGTTTAGGTTTCGATGCCAGGGCTCACACTTGCTGGAACAATTGTTCTGTGTTGTCTGTCTACAGAGCCACGCGAGGCCTCCGCCGCTCGGCATCTCCGCAGATGAACAAGCGCTGGGGGAATAGCATTACAAACACCTTGTTCTGACAAACAGGAGCGCTCTGATTTCTAAGTTTTCATCTCGCCCATTGCACACTTCTGCCCTCAGCGATACATACGTGGTAGAAAAATAAAAGAAATAAAGTCTCGGGGGAGCAGGAAACAAGCAGATGCCGGATCCCAGGGGGCGGCCCGCAACAAACAACATGTTTATTCTCTGCAAACCTGTAAACTGTTACCCAGTCCATAAAAGACACGAGGAATCCTGACGACGAATACAGAAAGTACACAAACCGTATCAACCAGATTTCCATTACTTGCTGCACATCTTATTTACCACAGGATCTCATCGTTGACTCTGTTTCCAGAGACTTAACCCCTTCCTGACATAGTACAGCGGGACCGTAAAAATTGCATCTGCTCAGAAGCTAAGCGGCCACCATAGCCGCTAGGTCTCTGCTGTACTAGGCCCCATGCAGACGACCGTGTGTTAGTTCAGTGTGGTATCCAGGTTTGTCCCGTATAGCACACTGACCCATTCATTTCCATAAGACCGTGATTTCCAAGGATATATGTGCGGGGGGAGAATCTGTGATGCAAAACTCAGGACAGGTCCGATTCCTTTCCGGTTTTGAGGCTGTGATCGCTGGCCCCAATGTATGGGGCCACGGACGCACAATTGCGCATGGATGACATCCATGTGTCGCCTTGTGGTTCAATCACAATCACAAAGTCCTCTCCAGTTCAAGGCCCGAACCTTCCACTTCCAATTATTAACATACCAAAAATTTAATCCCATGTAGCAGGAAAAGAGATCCAAATGGCCGAACTAGTGGACAGCTAGAAACCAAACAAGCATTCAGCCAACAGACATCTACAACAGTTCCCACTCTGACGGACCTGACCGTACACAACATGGTCAGCCACTCCTATAAATGACTACCATGTAATACCACCTTTCGCCTGCAGTGGCCACTGCAGAAAATATCTATGGTCAGACACAGCCTTCCCAGCGATAACAGGCCTAATGGTTTCTATTAATATGATTCCCTTTAAGAGATTCAAGTCTAACCCCCTAATATTCTGAGCCATTCCAGTCCCATTAACACCCTATCATACCAACATGACAGAACTCTTCAAATTCTACTTAAGGTTTTCCAGGTGCTAAATTTTCGCAAACTAGCAAGAAGCAGATCATGTCAAAATAAAGCATGTTACACACTGCCATACATATTTTTAATATATTAGTTTATTTCTTCCATCTGTCCTCAGCTATAAGAATCTGACTTATTGAAATGTCATTCGACGAGGGAGGTGGAAAAATAGAAATTCCAAAGTTTCACCAAAGGGGATGTGAGGATGCTCAAAGTTCATCCTCCTCAACCTTACATTCATATATAATAAGTAGCAATTCTAGAATATACCAAGAAATTCGCTCAGGAAGAAGAAAACAAGTGCAGGTTCTGCGGGGGCGGGGCAACACACAAGAAGCCTCTCTTTGGTGTTAAGTCCGGCCCCCGCAGACCCAGTACTACCTAATACAGTGTATAAGAGTTCCCTGGAATGTTTCTAGACTTTAGATAGACTTTAACTTGTTATGTAGGTTGTATTTGCATCGAAAACCGAATGACAAAATCCTTATGATTACAACAAACATCACGACACCCCTCCGGGGACACATTTAATACTATCCATATTCTAATTGTTTTTCAATAGGGAGAAACACATTAAATTAGCATCAAAACAGGCAGCAGGGCACATATTTACTTTCATCACAATGCGCTGGAATTAGATTAGGAATGCATTATAATCAGGTGTTTGCTATTGACCCACGTAATGCGGATGTTTTAGGAATTTGAGACGCCACAATTTACTGAGTCTGACACCTCCTGACTTTTGTTCAAAAACACAATGATATTTGCATTCTGGCCTGTGATTTATTACATCATGTTTATTACAGTAACACTCCACCTGTAGAGCCACTTTAATGATCGTATTACATCATATACATCAGTTTACAATTACAGAGGGTACTGCAATATGTTCTGGCTACCACGTACAGCCGAATCCCTGGCCGCCTGCAGTGGCCAATGAAAATAATAGCAATTCAATGCAATCATTGGCCACGTGAGGCAAGTTACATTCACTGTGTACATACATTACTTATCCTGTACTGACCCTGAGTTACATCCTGTATTATACTCCAGAGCTGCGCTCACTATTCTGCTCTGGAGTATAATACAGGATGTCACTCAGGATCAGTACAGGATAAGTAATGTAATGTATGTACACAGTGACTATACCAGCAAAATAGTGAGCGCAGCTCTGGAGTATAATACAGGATGTAACTCAGGATCAGTACAGGATAAGTAATGTAATGTATGTACACAGTGACTGCACCAGCAGAATAGTGAGTGCAGCTCTGGAGTATAATACAGGATAAGTAATGTAATGTATGTACACAGTGACCGTACCAGCAGAATAGTGAGCGCAGCTCTGGAGTATAATACAGGATAAGTAATGTAATGTATGTACACAGTGACTGCACCAGCAGAATAGTGAGCGCAGCTCTGGAGTATAATACAGGATAAGTAATGTAATGTATGTACACAGTGACTGTACCAGCAGAATAGTGAGCGCAGCTCTGGAGTATAATACAGGATAAGTAATGTATGTACGGTACACAGTGACTGCACCAGCAGAATAGTGAGCACAGCTCTGGGGTATAATACAGGATAAGTAATGTAATGTATGTACACAGTGACTGTACCAGCAGAATAGTGAGTGCAGCTCTGGAGTATAATACAGGATAAGTAATGTAATGTATGTACACAGTGACTGCACCAGCAGAATAGTGAGCGCAGCTCTGGAGTATAATACAGGATAAGTAATGTAATGTATGTACACATTGACTGTACCAGCAGAATAGTGAGCGCAGCTCTGGAGTATAATACAGGATAAGTAATGTATGTACGGTACACAGTGACTGCACCAGCAGAATAGTGAGCGCAGCTCTGGGGTATAATACAGGATAAGTAATGTAATGTATGTACACAGTGACTGTACCAGCAGAATAGTGAGTGCAGCTCTGGAGTATAATACAGGATAAGTAATGTAATGTATGTACACAGTGACTGTACCAGCAGAATAGTGAGCGCAGCTCTGGAGTATAATACAGGATAAGTAATGTAATGTATGTACACAGTGACTGCACCAGCAGAATAGTGACCGCAGCTCTGGAGTATAATACAGGATAAGTAATGTAATGTATGTACACAGTGACCGTACCAGCAGAATAGTGAGCGCAGCTCTAGAGTATAATACAGGATAAGTAATGTAATGTATGTACACAGTGACTGCACCAGCAGAATAGTGAGCGCAGCTCTAGAGTATAATACAGGATAAGTAATGTAATGTATGTACACAGTGACTGCACCAGCAGAATAGTGAGCGCAGCTCTGGAGTATAATACAGGATAAGTAATGTAATGTATGTACACATTGACTGTACCAGCAGAATAGTGAGCGCAGCTCTGGAGTATAATACAGGATAAGTAATGTATGTACGGTACACAGTGACTGCACCAGCAGAATAGTGAGCGCAGCTCTGGGGTATAATACAGGATAAGTAATGTAATGTATGTACACAGTGACTGTACCAGCAGAATAGTGAGTGCAGCTCTGGAGTATAATACAGGATGTAACTCAATAACTAGGACCTGATGCAATAGTATGTGTACCAGATTATGATGGTGATCCCTCACAATCATCTACTCTGTTGGGCCCAAGGAACCCCACTCAACAGCGTCTGCTTTCATTTACTCATTCAATCCTAAACCTTATAAATTGTCTTGATCTGCATTGGTGACTACTATTTGGTGTACATGTCTCCAACATCGAAGCAAACAGCAGTCAACTGAAACTATCTTATAGTAAACATTTGTGAATTTTATTTGTGTCGTTTCAAAAACATCACCCGTTTTGGGTTTTTTTTTACGTTTATTACCCAGTAAAAGTTGATGGGCACTATCCCCTGCCGAGCACAGGGATCCTGCAGCCTTGGCCAGACCTTGGAAATATGTTTCAAATGACCAAATGCATCTGCAACTTTATTCGCAGGAATCAAACCAGACACAACAAACCACAAAACAGTCAGCCCGCTCTGGTCATAATTCATGTGTGCAGGATCCAACCCCAGCAGGATTTACTGAACAGTCTGATTTCTGCCACTGGCTAATTCCGAGAAGTAAGTCAAGTTCTGAAACGTTGCAGGTAAGACTAGAGTGTGAGACTATACAAGTTGTGTCATGAACACACTCCGAAAAGAAAAGAGTAGACAAACTTAGCATGTCTCCAAGGAACAAGGTTCTAAGCAAAAAATCACTTTCCTACAAAATTGGTCACCAATGGTGTTGGTCTGTTATGTATCAAGCTGGTGGTCAAACATGATACAGAATCAAGAACCAGGACCAGGAAGGAACCGAACTGTGACATAAGTCCGGCAATATCCGCTTGTAAATACATCTTAAAGGGAATCTGTCACGTGAAGAAAGTGGTCTGATCCATGGAGCATGTTATAAAGCAGGAGGAGCTGAGCAGATTGATATATAGGTTTATGGGAAAAGATTCTAGATTTTATGGGAAATCTCTGCTCTTTTTGTGTTGCTAAGTCCAGGAGGCGGTCCTATAGTAGAGGGGAGGTGGTCATTTACCGATAGCTCCGCCTTCTAGACTTCTGACCTTAGAAAGAGCAGAGATTTCAATGGATAAATGGCAGGTTAGTCTCAATCTTTTCCCATAACCCTATATATCAATTTGCTTGGCTCCTTCTGCTCTATAATATACCAGCTTGATTGAACAACATTTTCGAGTCACGGGTTTCCTTTAAACAGCGGAATCCTCTAATTTGTGAATAATCAACGTGTTATGTGTATTTTCCAAGATTAAAATATCAATGGCCTATTAGGAGTGGCCATCAGTATCACATCGGTGGGGGTCTCACTCTGGCTTCATTGGCTACATTGGTCCGTCTACCTGCATACTGTCCTAAGGAAAGGTTATCAATCTTTATGGTTTTGGAAAACTCTTCTGAATGGGGAAAAAAAATGAACAATTTTTAAAATTCTAATGAATTGTACAAATTCTAAAAAAATATCTCAAATTAAAGAGGATCTTTCATCAACAATTGCAATTGTTTGCGTCCTTCAATCTACGCCTGATTCCGCCACAGTAGATTTTTTTTATTTAGTCCTCACCCTCTGCAACCAATCACTTCTGTTCATTTCAGTACCCAATATGCTAATTATGCCCCCTATTATCAGGTGGGTGGTTCTAGTCTGACACATATGATAGGGACCACTCAACTGAGATTAGAGAGTACCCAAAATCAGCCTATTGGGTACCGATATTGAACAGAAATGATTGGTTGGAAATTGTGTGTGGGGGGGGGGGGGCTAGAGAAAAAAATTCCAACTGTACCGGAATCCATGGAACGGTTCTTATTGAGGGATCCAAAGAGTTGGACTTGGTGGTAACGGTATAAGGTCCACTTTCAATAACGTACAATAATGACTTAACTCAATGCTCCAATTCTGTATGAATAAAATTGAAAAAATATATATAAAAGTAATAAAAAAATACGAAAAAAAATCAGCAAAAATAATAAAGCCTAGTATAAACCTATTAAATTTAAAAATAAAAAAAGTCAAAATTTATAGAAAAAAAAGATACAAAAAAAATCATAAAGAAATGACTTGTTACGATGCTCTAAATCTTTAAAAAAAAAAAAAAAAAAAGATGGACCTTGCAACATTTTTATTTGTTCTAGAACAATGGTCGCTGACTACAATTTTACAATTGTAAATGAACAGGCCAAAACATTAACCTTTTTGAACCTCGGAAAGAAGAGGAAGGAGGGGAAAAAAAAAACCGACCACGACAATTCTTCAGCGTCTCGGCATTCACAATGTGAGGGCTATGTGCCTATTATAATCAATGCGCTTATTGTGCCTCTAAACTTGTTAGCACTGGATTACAGTAATTTTTTTTGCTTACATGCACGGTGTTGCCGCTAATTGAAGGTGCCCAAAAATAAAATACAATTGCGAGCACAACATGTACATAAGTTAGTAGTTCTATAGTAACACAGACATTAGACGAAAACAGCCAAATGAGCCACATTTTACTACTTCTCTCGCCTCGCATTGTAAAAGTTGGCACAAACGGATCTACAAGATAAGGCCACCTGCAAGGTCTGACTCTGAAATTGCCAAATCATACTCCCCAGCGAAGCCGCTGACCGCTACAACAATGTGGATTAAACAATATTAAAGGGTAAGGTGGTATTTAAGCCGCCTCTGGGGCCACGCGCTTTTCTATATACATACAATTTACAGAGGCTGCGGGGATGTGGAAGGAAGAATAGTTATAATCAAAGTCTACTCCATCGCCATATAATACACACACAGGAATACAATATGCAAATCACTAATGTACTGGATACAGGGGGGGGGGGGCGGGCAGAAGAGCTTACAGTCTACAGCAAGAGGATGACACCATAGACTAGAAGATCCAGCGATCACCTATCTATCAATCTATCTAATATTTATAAATCTGATATCTATCACAGACATGAGATGGATGGATGGATAGATAGATAGATAGATAGATAGATAGATAGATAGATAGATATGAGATAGATAGATATGAGATAGATAGATAGATAGATAGATAGATAGATAGATAGATAGATAGATAGATATGAGATAGATAGATTGGAGAGTTAGATAGATAGATAGATAGATAGATAGATAGATAGATAGATAGATAGATAGATAGGAGAGTTAGATAGATGATAGATAGATAGATAGATAGATAGATAGATAGATAGATAGATAGATAGATAGATAGATAGATAGGAGATAGATAGATAGATAGATAGATAGATAGATAGATAGATAGATGTGAGGCCTGGTTCACATCTGCACATGGGTTTCCATTCAGGGAGTCAGCTTGGGGACACTCTGAATCGGAAACCTATATGCATAAAAAAGCGCTTACTTTAGGAAACCCGCCGACCTCATAGATTATAATGGAGTCTGTGTGGCTTCCGTGCGAAAAATGTGGAGAGAAAAGTGCAGCTTGCAGCGCTTTTCTCTCCGTATATTTCATGTGGAGAGGGGAACAGAATGGTCCGAACACAGATGTACACCGGACCTAAGAAAGATAGATAGATAGATAGATAGATAGATAGATAGATAGATAGATAGATAGATAATGGAATAGATTAATATGAGAAGGATGGATAGATATGACTGAGTTAGATAGATAAATAGAGGATTGATATATAGAGTATGTATTTGTGTCTATATACTGTATATATACCCTGTATACACAGGCATCCTTCTATTAATGAGTTACAGTTTGTACACCGGCTGGAGCGACATGTGAGGACTTGTGTAAACAGCGGGGTTGTTATTTGTGTACAGATCTACTATGATCACCTCGAGGTGATGAAGAATGTCAGCGATACATTATACCTGACTGCCAGAAGAAAACCAGTTTCACATCCTTCCAGGTGACAGATCAGGTATTAGCCATGTACACAATGTTAATCATTACAATAACGTCTTAAAGGAGAACTCCTGCCGGATGATGACATTTAAGGGGCTCCATCAAGACTGCCGTCAGTATCAGATTGGTGGGGGGGCTGGACTCTCGCCACCCTCACTGATCATCTGTAATTTCCAGAGTGCTCCACCCCTTTTACAATCCACAGCGCCATCCTATTAGTAGTGGCTGCATCTGGTATTGCAGCATAGTATGATTCACCTGTACAAAGCAGTGTGGTACAAGTATAATGTAGACGAAAGAAATGGGCCGATATTATAAATAGTCCGTGCTATAAATAGTCTGGGGGTTTGCACCAGATTTTGCCCAGAGTCCCATAGCTCACACCCGCGTCTACTTTTTGAGGAAGCCGCGTTCATCGACTTGTTTCCACAGACAGCCTTGCAAAATATGGTGACGAACAGAATTTCAGATTTTTTATTTTTTTTTTATTTTTTGACTGATAAACTGTTAAGTCGCCCAAATTCTGACACACAAGCGAGGCACAGATTGTAAGGCTACGGAGCCAAGCGAAATCAAGAACAAGCTGCGGAATTCTGGAAAAAGCAATTAGATTATCATTGCAAAGTGATAAAAACGTCGAAACCTCCAAAAATATGTAAATATCAACCTTGTCAATTAATTAGCGCTGGTAATTAACACTTCAGGCCCACGTGCGTGATCTTCAACATGTCATTTCCTTATTGTATGGCCTTGTAATCTCCATTCTTTCTAGGCCAAGTCACATTAAGATACAATACACAGACGGTGACTATTTTTTATGCTGTTATTTTCAGACAGTTGCTAATATTGGGATTTTTCTAGGAAGGGAATGGTGTAAAGGGTTGGGTTTTTTAAAAGGCTTTTTTCAGGATATGGCTGTCCTGTCCTGTCCTGAAGGTTGGTCATGGATATCAGATCAGCGGTGGACGTCCATGGGGATCCATGAAGGAGGGTCGTGGGATATTGATGGCCTGTCCTGTCCTGAAGGTTGGTCATGGATATCAGATCAGTGGTGGACGTCCATGGGGATCCATGAAGGAGGGTCATGGGATATCGATGGCCTGTCCTGTCCTGAAGGTTGGTCATTGATATCAGTTCAGTGGTGGACATCCATGGGAATCCATGACGGAGGGTCGTGGGATATTGATGGCCTGTCCTGTCCTGAAGATTGGTCATGGATATCAGATCAGTGGTGGACATCCATGGGAATCCATGAAGGAGGGTTGTGGGAACACTACAGACTCTTAAATGTCTACGTTGGTTTGCCCACCTACATGACGTCTACTTCATGGCGACAGTAGTGCAGCTTCATCCAATGGACTGGAATGGGAAGAAGCTGCCCTACTGATCACCATCACTATTCTGTAGATGACGTGCAGGTAGACAGATGGAGGTAAACATTGAAGATGTCACGGTGCCCACAGTTGGATCCCCACCGATCAGATAAGGATAGGCCATACTTACCAACTCTCCGACAACGTCCAGGAGGCTCCTGAAAGAAGAGGTGACCTCCCGCTGTGCCAGAAGAGTTGTCAAAACTCTTAGGCCTGGTGGTAGGCCCTACATCCCTTCAGTCTGAGGTCACATAGGCATATTGGTTACAGGCTGTGTGTTGGCCATATTCCCCACACCAAACACTGAGCAGGGACCCGGACTCCAAGCATCCTACTTCTCTATAACACTAGAAGTCCCCGTCTCCCCTGTCCGGAAATAAAAACAGGACTACAGGAGAGGGTAGTCCCGTGGGAAATATGGCCGACATCCAGTCTTTATTTCATGAAACCAATATCTCGATTTGGGGTTTGCAAGCTTTTGGCAAATGGAACCTCAGATGATTACACTCCTTTTGTTGTGTTGCACCCAATTTTGTGATGTGGACTCGCAACACAATACAAATACAGATCACCCATATATCACAGAACGAATATGGCAAAACTGGAAAATCAGACCCGTCCCCACTGATTTACATATCCAGAAAAAGAAGATTATCTCTGCATTGCTTCATAGGTTTGCGGCCTTAGGGCTAGTTCACATGTGGCACGGTACTGCGTATTTTAGTCCTGATTTTGATGCGGGAACCCGTGTCAAAATAGGACCTAAATGCAACTGTAGTGACTGTCACGGCTTCCCGCTTCAGAGTAGGCCCAAATGAATGGGCCTAGTCCGGAGGGTGCTGTCGTTGGGACTAACTCAGCCGCGGAATCCGCCTCAAGAAAGGACAGCTCGCTTCTTTTTTTCTGTGAACTGGAACATACCGCTTACGCAAAAAAGGAATCTAGCGGTCTACAGAGACCTCTATTGTGAGGGGGCGGATTCTGAGGTGGATTCGGCGTCAGAATCTTCCCCTCTTACCCCATGTGAACGAGCCCTTAAAAGTTTTGTCTTGGCTCCTACCCTACACTATTTTTGGAGGTATTTTGGACCTATTAGACTCCCTATAAATAAGACTGTGCTGTAGTGAGAAACCCTTTATCCAGCTGATCGGCAGGCATGCCATCATTGGACCTACACTGATCAGATCTAGGGATTGGACATGAAAAAAACTTCAATTTCTACATGTTATTTTCCCCCTAATTTTTTGTTTTTCCACCACAAATTCACGCACATTACGGTTACATTCTCTATCTAAGACGAGTCCAATTCACCTTGGCCGTCATTGACCCTGGAGAAGACGGCACACGACCAGCCCGGTCCTAAACTACAGGGCAGACAAGGTGACGGGGTCATCGGCAGGATATTAACGGGTCATTGTGCAGTCCACTTGGGAACAATTACTTTTGGTCACGGCTAACTGGACACTTGATTGAATACCTGTAAGACAGCTCGCATGGCACAGATAACAATCCTTGCGGCAATAGAAGAATTAAAACCCCCATCATTCAGACTTTATTACTCAAACGAACCCAAGTGTTCAATAACGGGATAGCGCTATGTGCGGGATGCCGGCTCTAAATTGAAATGCCACCTCATTAAACAATAATATCTAATTTTATCTAAATGAATTTTCATGAAGGAACGCCAGACAGCGCAGGAATTCTTAAAATGAATGATCGCAAACCATACATAATTTTTTACCAAATCTACGGGAGGGAAAAAGAGGTAGAATGAGGATAATGTCAACAGTAAATGTGTAATGAAAATTGCATTATTGTCTCAATAAAAAATGGTTAACATTAAATTGGAGTCATCATAGGTGTATAAAGAATTTCATTTACAGGCCCAATGATGAGAAAAATAAGGAAGACGCTCCCTTCGTACGCATAGGTTTTTAACTTTTTCACCACTGGGGTATAACCAACCACAAGGATTTTCTTATTGTTGTTTGGCCAACGTAAAGGATGCAATATTTAAGTCAACTTGTGCCGGCTTTACGGACTACTCGAGAGTCTCCACTGTGCCGAATCCTGATCCTGACCATCGTTCAGACCCTTCTCTGGGCTTGTCTTCATTCTTGGTACAACACACCCAGCTCTGCTTAGACTCCATGACCAGGCCTATGGTTTTTTGGATCAATGGTTCTTTTGTCTACGTCACAGTACACGGTCCTGCCTGATTATCTCTGCTTGATCTTTGGTTCTTTGGAATACTCTGATGTCTATGTCATGGAACCACATACCTGGTCTTGCCTGATCATCACTGCCTGACCTCTGGACTACTCTAATGTCTACATCATGGTACCACATACCCAGTCTTGCCTGATCATCACTGCCTGACCTTTGTACTACTCTGATTTCTACGTCACAGTACCCGGTCTTACCTTATCATCGCTGCTTGATCTTTGGTTCTTTGGACTACTCTGAGGTCTACGTCATGGTACCACATACCCGGTCTTGCCTGATCATCACTGCCTGACTTTTGGACGACTCTGATGTCTACATCATAGTTCCCGGTCCTGCCTGATCATCGTTGCTTGATCTTTGGTTCTTTGGACTACTCTGATGTCTATGTCATGGGACCACATACCTGGTCTTGCCTAATCATCACTGCCTGACCTTTGTACTACTCTGAGGTCTACGTCACACTACCTATTCCTGCCTCATCTTTTCCTGACCTTTGGTTCTTTTATCTACTCTGATGTCTACGTCACAATACCACATTCCCGGTCCTGCCTGATCATCGCTGCCTGACCCCTAGAGTGCATGATTGCAACATCTGATCCTACATACCCAGATCTGCCCGACCTTTATTACCTAACTTTGGCTTGTATGTCTACTCTTGCGTCTATCTTGCTGTACCTCATACCTGTCTTACCTTAACTCTTGGCTCATTTGCCTATCCTCATGTCTGTCCCACAATACAGTATACCCAGTCTTGCCTGACCATTGATATCGTGACCTTTTCTTGTCTGTCTTCTTTCACATATGTCAAAGCCATGTCAATCGATACTATTTCATCTCCATTGTCTAACCCTTGGTTCATCTAACATAGTATGGCACACCCAGTGCTGTCTTATCATAGATATCTCGTCTTGCCAGACCATCATACCAATAACCCTTAGTTTGCCTTCTTCCACCACAAGGCATAACTGGTTCTACTTGACCCTTGGTTCTTCTGGCTAAGTTCACGTTTGCCATCTTATGACTGTTACCTTTACACTCGTCTCCTTTGCCCCACTATATACTCAGCCCTGACTGACCACCATTATACTAATCCTTGCGTTCCAGCCTTCTTCCACAACATGTCATAAGTGGTTCCTCTTGACCTCGGTTAACTGATCCTCAATTCAGCACACCGGCTTCACGGTACTACCTATCCAATCCAATGATCCACATTACCGACCATAGACCTGTTTGACTATGCTCTGGACCCCGCAACCAACTCAAGTAACAAGCGACACAATATAAGCATTGCTAGCTCTTGCCATGATCATCCATCACCAGAACCATTCACAAATATGGAAGAACACACCCAACTGAAATAGGAAGAAAGCCATCTGGCTGTTGTGGGCAACTCCGCAACTTTTCCTTTGTACCAGTTTTGCCAAATCTCTTTTTCCCTGCGGCCCCATCTACATCAGACCCACGGGGGGGGCAGCACGTAGACTGACGCGTTTCCTACATTATTTGTTTCGTTGTCGCTTGGGTGATAAGAATGCCACAAAGACGCCACAATTCTAAGTGACAGGAGGCAGCGAGGATAAACTTCTCTTCTTGTTTCGCTCAAGCACAGGTGTCTCTTCAAAGTGACTTTTCTGAGTTATTTATATTTGTGAGAATTCCCCTAAAAGCAGAACATGGGTCACGTGATCGCACGTTTACAGCCGTCCTGTGCAGACACAAGCTTTCAGCAGAGATCTCTGGATTTGGTTAGTAACTTTAAAGCTGTTTTTATTAGCATGCCATCTTTTTTGTCCAACATTCTGATCTTATTAAAGTCTTAATACATATTTATAAGGATCAGAGATTCATTTTTACTGATACAAAGCTCCAAATACTCTGCATAGACACAGAGGTAAATGTTAGCGTTTTGGCTGCCTGCAGTCACCACTAGAGGGAGCTTATGAGCATGCTGCATACTGTTTATACACTCAACTCAGTGATATCACAGTCTGCAGGAAGCTCCTCAGCTCCACCTAGTGGTGACAGTGTGCATGTCAAGAGTGTTCAGATTTTTAATGGAAGGCATGCGGATGATCTCTGATTTTCTTCCATCCTACATTGATTTCAATGGGCGATTCAGAATCACGGACAATAAAGTCTAGCAAATGTCGCTTCTTTATCTAGAAAATGGCGGCCATCAAAATGGAAACCTGACAATCCCTACTAAAAGATCGCGAGCCCTATATGGAACAGTGTTGAAAATATCTGTGAAGCGCTACTGCATACGATTCCGCTATATAATTAGCAAAATAAATTTAAAAAAAAATAATCATCTATTCCTATGACGGAGCAAAAAAACAGAACAAATACCGAAAATGTGAATCTAACCTAAGGCTGAGGCCCCACGTTGCAGAAACGCAGCTTTTTTTGTTGAAGATTTTTCTGTGTTTTTTTGAGCCAAAGCCAGGAGTGGATTGAGCAGAAGGAGAAGTGTAAGAAGCTTCCGATATATCTCACATTCCTTTTGTAAGCATTCTTGGCTTTGGCTCAAATAACAGTAGCAAAATCTGCAACAAATAAAGGCTGCGTTTCCGCAAAGTAGGGTCTCAGTTTAAGGGGTAAATAAAGATTGTATGTAGAATAATATGTACTTATATCTATAGGAGAGACCTGAAAAATCTAGAATTATAGGAAAAATGGGCAACACTTGAGACTTCTCCGAGAAAAAGTCTGAAGACTTAAGCTCAGAGGAAGAATAAACCGATTAATGGACAAAGTGAGTGCACAAGAATCTCTTATATCAGCAACTTCCAAAAACACAACGTACAGATAGATACGACATGTAGTGTGATCTATCTATCTATCTATCTATCTATCTATCTATCTATCTATCTATCTGTTTAGATAGATAGATAGATAGATAGATAGATAGATAGATAGATAGATAGATAGGAGGTAGATAGATAGATAGATAGATAGATAGGAGATAGATAGATAGATAGATAGATAGATAGATAGATAGATAGGAGATAGATAGATAGGTGATAGATAGATAGATAGATAGATAGATAGATAGATAGATAGGAGGTAGATAGATAGGAGGTAGATAGATAGATAGGAGATAGATAGATAGATAGATAGATAGATAGATAGATAGATAGATAGATAGATGATAGATAGATAGATAGATAGATAGATAGATAGATAGGAGATAGATAGATAGATAGATAGATAGATAGATAGGAGATAGATAGATAGATAGATAGATAGATAGATGATAGATAGATAGATAGATAGATAGATAGATAGATAGATAGGAGGTAGATAGATAGATAGATAGATAGATAGATAGATAGGAGATAGATAGATAGATAGATAGATAGATAGATAGATAGATAGGAGATAGATAGATAGGTGATAGATAGATAGATAGATAGATAGATAGGAGGTAGATAGATAGGAGGTAGATAGATAGATAGGAGATAGATAGATAGATAGATAGATAGATAGATAGATAGATAGATAGATAGATAGATAAATAGAGGACACATATATTAGATAGATAGATAGATAGATAGATAGAATCTCTTATATCAGCAACTTCCAAAAACACAACGTACAGATAGATACGACATATAGTGTGATCTATCTATCTATCTATTCACTAGGATTATCTATCTATCTATCTATCTATCTATCTATCTATCTATCTAATATCTATCTATCTCCTATCTATCTATCTATCTATCTATCTATCTATCTATCTATCTATCTATCTGTTTGGATAGATAGATAGATAGATAGATAGATAGATAGATAGATAGATAGATAGATAGATAGATAGATAGATAGATAGGAGATAGATAGATAGATAGATAGATAGATAGGTGATAGATAGATAGATAGATAGATAGATAGATAGATAGATAGGAGATAGATAGATAGATAGATAGATAGGTGATAGATAGATAGATAGATAGATAGATAGATAGATAGATAGGAGGTAGATAGATAGATAGATAGATAGATAGTAATAGATAGATAGATAGATAGATAGATAGATAGATAGATAGATAGATAACATTAGATATGGGAGATTTTTTGACGCAGTATGATCTCTGTAGTCTTTTATGTGGCTAAAAATGTAAATAAAAAAATAAAAAAAATCTGCCTGACATATTAAACTAGAAACTTCCATCGAAATCTTCCGCCGGTTTCCTTATCCGCTCCTGTGTTTTATGGCTAACATGGAACTCCCAGAAAACAAATGTTCTGGGGTGGCCCGGTGAGATAATTGTATGTAATGATATGTAGGAGACGGAGCGCTGGTTTTTGGCTTCTGCTCCTCCGTCTGGCTGGGATGAGTCATATGTCAACATCTGCTTGTAGGCTATAGCGCAGCGTTCACCACATCTCAGCTTACACAGTCATTGGTGGTCCGATGTGGCGCTCGCTGCCTGAGAGGGGAAAAAGAGACGACAAAAATGTCAGGCAGCTGAACTGTGGCCGCAGATTTCGGCTACTGCTCCCCGCGCCATGGGTTCTATTTACGGAAGTGGAAGCTCAGAATGAGAATCTGGCTACGTAGAGCATCTGCCAGTCTCCAGTGCGGAAGGATTCTCGGCATGCTGTTTCCAATCAATGCCTTCAGCTGGAAGACTTTGTTCCAAGCGTATGCCACTGTGAACGCAGATGAACCACAGGTCCCATACTGCAGTGCTTGAATAATAAACAGGACCCGGCAGAGGGTTCAGTAAATATTTGTATTGTTCATGAAATAAAACTTCCGGAACATCTTTTTCTTAAACCTCATTCTAAGAAGTCTCAGTTATTCCTCTTGGAAATATCAGAATAAATTGACAGCTGGGTGTTACCATTTGGAAGTCTGTCCTTGCACACTCTGATCAAATCTGCTGGCCAACTTTTTGTAACTTTTTGTCCCATCCTGAATTTTTAGGGGCTTCCGGACCACTAGGTTAGGGCTATATAGCAACTTATGGCCGCGCAACGTTTCGATCAGAGATGGCACACTCCTAATGGTAGTAAAGTAGAAATCCAACAACGTTCAACTGTAGGGTCGCATCATGACCCCATTCACAATCGTTACGAAAGATGTAGTGGAACCACAATACAATCTTAGGTTTCGGGAATGTTCACAAGGTTCATTGGGAAAATTTGCGGAAGTGCAGACCAAAGTTGGTTATTATACTCAATCCTAAACTATGGTAACTGGAGGACAGGAAAGGCTCCTCTGGTGTTCCTGTGCCATCCGTCTTCATCTTTGGTCTCCAGGTCAATGTAGAGGACCGTTATTGGGCCTCAGTGGACACACGGGGGGGTGTCATCATGCTTTAAGGTTACCGTGTACATGATGACACTATAATATCAAAGACTGCTGATGCTGCCGTCCCTCATATGACTGCTGAGGCCCAATCACACTCAGCGGAAACCTGAGGGCCAAACAATATGGTGGACGATCCAGTAAGATGACCGAGACATCGATGAATGCCACAATAGAGCTCAGGCTTTTCAAAACATTTTACAAAAATTCCCTCCTCCCTAAAACAAACTGCAAAATGGTGGTTAACTGGATCCATGTGGTGCCTACCCCAAAAATTTCAGCAAGATAGGAATCAAGATTTTAGCAAAATTTGTAACAAACCCAGATCATTTCAAAACGGATCACCTAACACTACACTGGAGCTGGCGACAATTTTGCTTATACAAGATGAACCCTATAGCTTTTGATTGGTAGAACCTGAAATTTTTGGAAAATTTGTGAAAGCCCGGCCTGTAACAAATTATTTTACATTAGTGCAGCAGCCCCTTTATGCTCAGGATCAGTGGGGTCCCAGGGGCTGGAACCTCACCAAAAAGATACCCATGACGGGGGGAACAAAACTGCTACCTCTATCATGTTGCAGAAACGCAGCTTTTTTGTTGCAGATATTGATGCGATTTTTTGGGGCCAAAGTCAGGAGTGGATTGAACGGAAGGGAGAAGAAGTAGAAGAACTTCCTATATATTTCCAGTTCCTTTTGTAGCCATTTTTGGCTTTGGCTCAAAAAAATTGCAACAAAAAATTTGCGTTTCTGCAATGTGGAACCCCAGCCTTAAAGGGATCCTATCAGTCAGACACAATTTTTTTGTATTTACCACATCGGAATAGCCTTAAGAAAGGCTATTTGTCTCCTACCTTTCCTCGTCTTCTCCACGCCGCCATTCACCTACAATCCCGTTTCTGGTCAGTATGTAAATAAGTTCTTTTGCAGCATTGGGGGCGGGCCCCAGTGCTCAGACAGCACTGGAGGCGGCCCCAATGCTGTGAGAGAACTCTCTCCAGCGCCGCCTCCTCTTCTTCAGCAGGGTCATGTTCAGCCTCTTCTTCCGGTGATGGCTTGTAACTTCTAGGCCTCAGGCTTTGGGCAGAGCAGACTGCGCATGCCCATTGGCCACGAGAAAATTGAGACTTTCAATACTGTGCAAGCTGCCATTTTTTCGTGGCCTGCGGGCATGCGCAGTCTGCTCTGCCCAAGGCCTAGAAGTTACAAGCCATCATCGGAAGAAGAGGCTGAAGATGACGCTGCTGAAGAAGAGGAGGCGGCGGCGCTGGAGAGAGTTCTCTCGCAGCATTGGGGCTGCCCCCAGTGCTTTCTGAGCACTGGGGCCCGCTCCCAGTGCTGCGAAAGAACTAATTTGCATACCGACAAGACTCAGGATTGTAGGCGAACAGCGGCGCAGAGAAGACGACAAAGGTAGGAGACGAATAGCCTTTCTTAAGACTATTCCGACGTGGTACCTACAAAAAATTTTGTCTGACTGATAGGATCCCTTTAAAGTAGGCCAGAGATAAAAGTTGGGTCCTTCCTAAATTTTGTATATAAATGTATAAAGCAACAAAAAGATGCAAATCCGATGACAAAAAGAAGGAAGTTACAAGGTAATAAAAATCTACATCAGTGAAAGTTGCAGGCAGGTGTGCACAAGCCAACGACTTAACATCACGTGAAGCTTCACCCCCCCCCCTCCCCACACGGGACAGACGGAAGTTTATTTGTCAATTTCATGGAAAGGCTAAAAATTGGTATTTACTCTGAACTCCCACTGATATTAATTCTCATACTGCTGGCATATAAACTCCGGCCGCCTCGAGCAAAAATTTGTCTGGAAAAAATTGCAGGAAAGGGTGTGCACTTGGGCGATCTTCCAGCGCACTTATACAAGTCTAACAAGAGCACGAGCTGGCAGATGAAATATGCAGGACACAAAGTGAAGAAGGGAAAAAAACAAAGGGAGTCGCCCTTTTTTTTTCGCTTTCAGCAATGTTTTCTAACGACGTGACGAGAGGAGGATAGGTGTTACCTGCTGGGAGGGAGAGGAACGGGACGAAACCTAGTAATGTGCTATTTCTAGCGCCAGGAAAACCCAGCAGACAATCGTAGCTGAAAGAACCCTGGGATTAAAGGCGCCGGATTATCGGGTAGTCTGGATTACTGGACTGGGATACAAGTGTATAGAAGTGTATGGGAGTCAACAGGATTCATGCAGAAGAGCATAAAATATAGACGTAGCAAAGCGAGACTATACAGCGCGCCATAGCACGACTACAGTATAACACAGTGCACCATAGGATGACTACAATATAACACAGTGCACCATAGCATGACTACAGTATAACACAGTGCACCATAGCATGACTATAGAACTAACACAGTGCGCCATAACATGACTACAGTATAACACAGTGCACCATAACATGACTACAGTATAACACAGTGCACCATAGCAAGACTACAGACCTAACACAGTGCACCATAACATGACTACAGCGCTAACACAGTGCACCATAGCAAGACTACAGTATAACACAGTGCACCATAACATGACTACAGTATAACACAGTGCACCATAACATGACTACAGCGCTAACACAGTGCACCATAACATGACTATAGAACTAACACAGTGCGCCATAACATGACTACAGTATAACACAGTGCACCATAACATGACTACAGTATAACACAGTGCACCATAGGATGACTACAATATAACACAGTGCACCATAGCATGACTACAGTATAACACAGTGCACCATAGCATGACTATAGAACTAACACAGTGCGCCATAACATGACTACAGTATAACACAGTGCACCATAACATGACTACAGTATAACACAGTGCACCATAACATGACTACAGTATAACACAGTGCACCATAGCAAGACTACAGACCTAACACAGTGCACCATAACATGACTACAGCGCTAACACAGTGCACCATAGCAAGACTACAGTATAACACAGTGCACCATAACATGACTACAGTATAACACAGTACACCATAGCATGATTACAGAACTAACACAGTGCACCATAGGACGACTACAGTACTAACACAGTGCACCATAACATGATTACAGAACTAACACAGTGCACCATAGCACGACGGCAGTACTAACACAGTGCACCATAAGACGACTACAGTATCACAGTGCACCATAGCATGACTATAGACCTAACACAGTGAACCATAGCAAGACTACAGTACTAACACAGTGCACCATAGGACGACTACAGAACTAACACAGTGCACCATAGCAAGACTATAAAACTAACACAGTACATCATAGGATGACTACAGTACTACCACAGTGCACCACAGCATGACTACAGACCTAACACAGTGCACCATAGGACGACTACAGTATAACACAGTGCACCATAGCAAGACTACAGTATAACACAGTGCACCATAACATGACTACAGTATAACACAGTGCACCATAGCATGACTACAGTACTAACACAGTGCACCATAGCAAGACTACAGACCTATCAGTGCACCATAGCATGACTACAGTACTAACACAGTGCACCATAGCATGACTAAAGAACTAACACGATGCACCATAGCACGACTACAGTACTAACACAGTGCACCATAGGACGACTACAGTATAACACAGTGCACCATAGCAAGACTACAGTATAACACAGTGCACCATAACATGACTACAGTATAACACAGTGCACCATAGCATGACTATAGAACTAACACAGTGCACCATAGCACGACTACAGTACTAACACAGTGCACCATAGCACGACTACAGTACTAACACAGTGCACCACAGGATGACTACAGTACAGTACTACAGATTAGGACAAACTTTGTGACCCAAACATGAGCTGTGAGCGGAGACCATTCAGAGCACTGCCATAATAGCTTTATTAACAGCAAAGACATTGATGCAATAAATTTGCAAATTCTAAGAGGAAAAAAAAAAAAGTTTCTGAGAACTGACACAGCACAATTGTAGAAACCAGACTTCCCCAAGCCAGCACTTGCCTACCATATGCTATAAAACCGCTCTGTAATTTGTTCATGTTGGGGAACCTCCGACCTTACAGTTGTGGGTGCGGCGTGCCAAGTAATTATGGTAACCAACAGTAATTATTACAATTACAGCCCTGTGGTGATAACAAAGAGTTAACAGAAAGGCCTACAGAGAAAAGCGGAAATGGACCATAAAGAAATGTGGCTTGTCTATGTCAAGAAAGTTGTCTATTTGACCAGAAATCACGAAACTATCAGGAATTCTGCACTGGAAATTTCTTAATATTTTAGTAGTAATCGGAGCTCTGTTTTCTAATAAAATGCTCCAAATCCTCTGAATAGACATAGAATCAATCATTAAATTCTCAAATGTGCCACTAGGGGGATCTCAAGAGCTTACTGCATACTGTTTATACATTGGACTCTATCATAACACAGTATGCAGCAAGCTTTGGAGCTCCCTCTAGTGGTGGCTGCAGAAAGCCACAAAGTTATCACTATGAACAGAGAAATCGATAAAGGCTATTGGAATTATACTACAAACATGGCCGATTGTACATTTTTGACTATATAGCTAATATAATTTGGGTTAAGACTGAAGAGACGCTGCTATCTATACCATAAAATACATACAAAATATCAGTAAAAGCCTGTCCAGATAGGGATCAGGTCCGTCCCAGCAGTGTTTTCCACCTTGAGACGCTACCGGCAGCCTAAGAGGAGATGAAGACGCGTAGGTTTCCATCACAATCATCTGGTAATCTGGTCAGTGCACAGTATGGACACTTATAACATTATTACGGCTTTTATTGTTACCCATGTATCTGTCACCAGTCAATTCAAGGTCTCCAGACAAAGCTGAAGGTGAAAAGAACAAAGTAATTGTCCTAATAACCCCAAGACGTTACTAGAAGCCATAAAGTCCCTGACTGAAGAAGCGATCTTTACCTGCTATAAACTGGATTACAATAATGATAGTAACTGTGCAGGACATGTGTCACCAGCCAGTAGCGTAATAATATTACAATACTTAAAGGATTTGTCCATCATTGCAATAAGGTTTCTTAACTCAAATGCATCTGAAATGAAATAAAAAGATTTGGAAGCAGTCAAGATTTCTTAAAATTTGCCTACCGTTTTGCGTATACAGCCCCTGTGCAGATTTATGTGCACTTAGTTTATGCTGTTTTTCCCACGTATCCTGTGTGTATTGTCACCCTGCATCGGAGTAAGAAAGGCACCTATTGTCATGGTATTTGTATATAGGGGAGGGGACCCAAAATGTATAGGGGCAAGCTGCCCGCCAAAAGAAGCTCCCTAGTATTAGATTGAATGTAAAGGACATGGCTAGTAAATTGTATAGCATTGCTAGATTGTTAGACAGACATAGGGGGTTCTATATGATGAGCTATTAGTGACCAAGGGGTCCATAGATACTCTTACACACAAGTCCTCCAGTGTCTGTGTCATATTAAATGGAACATGGGAAGATTATGCAAATCTGTCTTCCATGATGTAATTAGGAAGACAGTGCCTCAGTCATGCAGCCCAATAGAGGGCGCTCCCTTTAACATCATGTCCGACCTTCCCAGAGGCCTTTGCTGCAATGATGTGGGATTTTACCAAGTACAGTCTCTTAGCTGAGGACAGCTGTTTCGATCTGATTGGATCTCTCCAGCCCGGCGCAGAGAAGACTGACTTGGCAGAGGTGAGAGGCTTCTAGACAGGGTTAAGAGGATATCGTCACTTCTTAGGGAGAGACCACCATTTAGGTGTGTGGAGTCTTATTAAGCCATTTGCACTCCACTGTGCAAAGGAACATGAGAAGATTATGCAATGGAGAAACATATGTAGGAGTTAGAGCCCCGAGAGAAAGGAAGAGGAAGGCTTGTTTAGCTGGGAATGTCCACTGAGCCCTGAACTAGAAGCTGTACAAGCAGATAAGTCACAGAAGACACAGCGTAGTTTGAATCTCTCATGGTACATAAAGGCATATTTTTCTATGTCAAAAAGAGTGAAAAACCCCAGGAAGCAACAAAAGCCTAGTCAAGGCTTACACAAACCAGGCAGAGAGGGAGGTGGAGGAGATGTTTGGAGAAGTTAGGTCTGGTTCATATCTGTGTTCGGGTTTCCGTTCGGGGAGCAAGCAGCACTTTTCTTGCCGCATGTTTTGTGCGGAAACCACACAGACCCTATTATAGTCTATGGGGTCCCCAGATTTCCCTAGGTAACTGCTTTTTTATGCGTATAGGTTTCCATTCAGGGGCTCCCCAAACAGAAACCCAAACGCAGATGTGAACTGGGCCTAAAGCTTGTTTCATAGGGAATATTCTCTGAGCTCTGAACTTGTAATTGCACAAGCAGATATGTCAGATATAGCTCAGTGCAACTTGCACCTCACATAAAGGCATATCTTTGTAAAGTCAAAAAGAATGAAGAACCCTAGGAGGCAACACTATACAAACAAGACAGAGGTAAGGATGACAAGAAAACCAAAAGCTGAAGCAATCAGAGAAAGGAGAAGTTAAAGGGAACCTATCACATCGTTTGGGTCCACTAAACCACCAGTGTGCGGTTAAGAAACTTGGCATTAGGGTCCAAACCACTGTTTCCTATTGCTGATGGTATCTTTCCCAGTGTCCAATCGGATGCGTCCATGAGGGAATCTAGCACAGTGAAGCCAATGTCAATACACCTCACTTCATTGCTCACATGTACAAAGTGCAGATCATAAGCAGCAAAGCAAGGTATACAGACCTTGGATTCACTGCATGCCATGTGGATGCACTGGTATCCCTCAGTGGACTCATCTGATTGGTCACCAGGGATCTTCAGCCTTTGACTGCTAAATATACCACTGGCAAGCAGCAGTAGGATACAGAGGTTTGTGACTCTAACCCTCAGCTGTGTAATGCCATGCTGGCACTTTAGTGATCCCACACAGCTGACAGGTTCCCTTTAATCTGGTTTCACAGTGAAAGTTCTCTGAGCTCTGAACTTGCAGCTGCACAAGCCGATATGTCAGACACAGCACAAGGCAGCTTGAATCTCTCAGGGTACCCAAAGGCACATCTATAAATGTAAAAAAAGAGTGAAAAAACTTAGGAGGCAACAATAGCCTGAGAGAAATTGACAACAACTCCCAAACTCAGATTTTTTTTAAAAAAAATAAATTTTAGATTTTTTTTTTCTTTTTTTAAATATTTATCTGACATGCGTTTCCAAACTACGAATCCGGCTGATTTTTATTTATTTTCTAAAATTTCTAAATGAAACCACAAGCTCAACATAAAACGATGCAGGTGCCGGGGAAAGATGGATCCCATCCAAAATAGTATGAAGTAGAGCAGAAACTTGAAACACACATGACATGAGGGTCACTTATAAATATTGGTTGGGGATGGAAAGGTCTGTATACAGACTGACTACAACCTGTACGTCTATATATACCTAGAGCTCATATATATATATATATATATATATATATATATATATATATATATATATATATGTGTGTGTGTATACTGCACCTCCACCACTGGAAAGTAAAAAAAAAAAAATCTAAAAAATATATAAATAGTTGATATAAATTTGTTGTTCGTTCCCATGTAACGTTCACCCTCATGAAGGGAGGGGGTAATATTCTGGCACGCCAAGATCTAATTGTTTACAGTCACAACAAACTTTGCATGTTGCTAGGCAACCGCAAGAAAACAAGATTACAGGATTAAAAATAAGCAAGAAAATTATTTGTTAGGTACCAAAATACAGAAATGCCTCATGTGTTCTGCTTAAAAATTAAAGGGCAAGTCAGTTCATAGTAGTAAATAGAGGTAAGTAGCCACTAATGGGTTTTTAGGTCCGGCTTTCAGTATCGATTCACTTTTTATATAACTTTACAATGGCCACAGTTTTTTTCCCTTTTATAGATATAAATAATAAAAATGTGGAAGCCTGCTGTCACCACTAGAGGGAGTGTAGGAGATTGCTGCATCCTGTTTTACCATGGAGTTCAATGTACTGTATATAGAGAAGGCTGTAACCTCAAAGGCTCCTTCTAGTGGTGACAACCATATCTTTTTTTTTTTTTTTTAACCCACTAATTATATAGTTGGCCACTGAGCAAAATTTGCTGAGACAGGGCCAATTTAAAAAAAAAAAAATCCCAGAAAATTTGGGCATGTCTACTGCTGAACTGGGCAGTCCAAGGAAGGGGCGGGACTTTAAGAAACCTATTTTGCAGAAGATAGTAAGTATTGAACTATGTAAAGTAACAAATTACTGCAGTCACAAATTTATTTATTTATTTATTTTTTTTAAATGTAGATTGTGAGCTCTACATAGAGCTCACAATGTACATTTTTCCCTATCAGTATGTCTTTTTTTGGAATATGGGATGGAAATCCATGCAAACACAGGGAGAACATACAAACATTTGAACACCAGGAATCCAGTGCTGCAAGGCTGCAGTGCTAACCACTGAGCCACCGTGTGGCCCCTTGCAGTCACAAATTTTATTATAAAAATGGGGAAGATTTATGAGGGATGTCACAGGTAAAAGAAGTGCATGGCTTGCTAGGCATCGTCTTAGGGCCCGTTCACACGGGCACAGAGGGGGCGGAATATGGCGCGTAATCCACGTCATAATCCGCCCCCTCACAATGGTGGTCTATGGAGACCGCTCACGGAAAAAAGAAGCAGGCTGCCCTTTCTTCAGGCGGATTCCGTGGCTCGTTGAGCTGCGGCGTTCGCCTGGCGGCAGCAACCTCCGCAGTCTGCCCATTCCTTTGAGGGGGACAGTCATGGCATGCACGTTTTGACCTGAGAGTGATGCGGCTCCCCGCGTCATTCTCGGTGCCAAAATCCGCCCCACCGACCCCCATGTGAACTTAGCGTTAAAGGGGTTGCCCAGGATTAAGAATATGTAGTCAGGAGGGAGGGGCTATAACATACATAATTCTGTAGAAATCCCGTCCGAGTGACATCACTGCAGCAGCTACTCTATATATAAACAGTGACGGCTGGCCCAAAGCAGGAACAGAAGGGAGGGTGCAGGTATCAGTACAAATTTATTTTATAGCCCTCCCCGTCTGCTACATAGAAATTCTTTTGCATCCTGGACCAACCCAACTAATAATAACAATATAACAAAATAATACATTATACTCCAGGGCAAAGTTAAAAATAAATAAACTAAATAAAGTGAAATAAACTGGTTTTAGTTGTGTAAAAAAAAGAAGTAAAAACAAGTATAAATTGTTTCCATTCTGCCGTCTCCAGCAGTCATGCAGCAGCTGGAGCAGATGTTGGCTGTTAAATTTTGCAGACGATACAGTTCATGACTTCTCCGGGAAAGGCTGTGTGCCACATCTGTAGCTGATGAAACAGAGTGCAAAAGTGTGGCCGACAAGAGGAGGAAAGTGTGAGCGGGAGACACAGACGTTGCCTGGGCCAAAATTAATTGTCTTCAGTGCTTGCCTAAAAATAGACTCCTGCATACTTACTTCATACAGCAGTGTGCGGGCTAAAACAAGGGTTTTTTTTTTTTTGTAGTTTATAAAAAAAATCCTAAAAAAAACCCCAAACATTCTATGTACAACATTCTAACAAAAATATAAAAATTTTTAAATAAAAAAAAAAAATTCTAAATTAAAGAAATTAAAAAAGTTGTAAATAAAAAATTTAAAATAAAAATAAAAAATTCTAAATTAAAAAAAGTTGAAAATGAAAAAAAATTGTAAATAAAAAATTCTAAATTAAAGAAATGTAAAAAGTTGTAAATAAAAAATAACATTCTAAATAAAAAGAAATAATGTTGTAAATAAGAAATTCAATATAAAAAAGTAAATAAAAATAAACAGTCTAAATAAAAAATAAAAAAGTTAAATAAAAAATTCTAAAAAAAATTGTAAATAAAAATAGAAGGCAACATTCTAAATAAAAAGAAATAAAAATGTTGTAAATAAAAAAGTAAATAAAAAAATCTAAATTAAATTTTTTTATAAAGTTGTAAATAAAAATAAAAAAACAACATTAAAAAAAATAAAAAAGTTGTAAACAAAAATAAAAATAACATTCTAAATAAAAAGAAATAATATTGTTGTAAATAAAAAATTCTATATAAAAAAAGCTGTAAATAAAAAATTATAAATAAAAATTCTAAAAAAAACTAAATAAAAATAGAAGGCAACATTCTGAATAAAAAGAAATTAAAAATTAAATAAAAACAATAACGTTCTAAATAAATTGAAGGAAATAGAAAATAAAATATCAATGATATTAAAAAAAAAAAAAAAGAATTCAACATAGTAAATAAAATAATACGTTATGCATAAATAAAAAAGACACATTGAAAAATGAAGTAAATAAAGTTAATATAAAATATTATAATTAGAAATAAAATTATAATAAATCATTCACGGGTCTTGAATTAAAGATTATATTGTAGATTGTTATCTGGGACACCGTCCAAACACATGAAGGCCCTAGAGCAGGGGTAGGGAACGTACGGCTTTCCAGCTGTTGCAAAACTACAACTCCCAGCATGCATACTTGCTCTGCTGTTCTTGGAACTCCCATGGAAGTGAATGGAGCATGCTGGGAGTTGTAGTTTCACAGCAGCTGGAGAGCCGAAGGTTCCTTACCCCTGCCCCTGCCCTAGAGGAAGGCGACGCTCGTGTTCAGAAGACTACACAACATTTTACACTTGCATAATAGTATTATTCTTATAATCTATTACAGACAATTCTGGAGGGAAAAAAAATATAGTAAAAAAAAGTGGAAAAAAATCTAAAGCAAAAAATATATAAAAAAAATATGTAAAAAATATATATAAAAAGTTATATATAAATTATTAAACAGACCCTTATCCAAATTACACCTAGGCCTGAGGGGAAGAGGATCCATACAAAATCATAATCTAAATTCTAATGTTAGAATTTGGAAAAGAAAAATTGCCAAAACGACAAAAAGTTCAGGCTCCTCAGGCAACAGGCTTCCTTCATCGCTTGACCCACAGCTTGTAGTCACTGCTAAGTAATTTGGGCCTTTGCAACCAACCCGGTGTCATGTGCGTACCATCTGGGTACCACTTATTTAAAGCTGGCAGTCGTCCTGTTACAGGTAAGCTGGCAGAGATAAAGGAATAAATTGCATCATTTAGCTAACATCCACTCGCTTTGCGGCTGTTAAAAAGCCGTGACTGGATAATAATTTGGTTATTGCTTTAGTCAGATGGAGTGGCTCGGCAGATTTATCCAACGCTGCCTGAAAATCAAATAAAATCAAATAAAAAAATTTTAAAAAAATTTAAAAATGAGCCGAGCGGTAATATTTCCATCTACTAACGCGTTTCTAAATTTAGGATTTTAACAGTCACCAGGAGAAATGACTTCTAAAGCTTTGGACATTTCTACAGAAAGTCTGAAACGCGCCTGGGAAATAAGTCAGGGGTTCGTGCCATTTTGCTATTACAGGGTTGTGATGACTCATCAATTTTTGGCTGGAGTTTTGGCTGGAGATTTGCTGCTACCCTGGAAGATTTGCTCATCGTTTTAACAATCCCAGAACATCAGAAGGATTGTCGTGTTGCAACATCGGCCAGTGAGTCACTTTTGTGTTATAGAGCATTGGGTCATTGAGAAGGCATTGGGGGAAGGGGGGGGAAGAGTATCTGATAGTCACAAAAAGATGCACCTTATAGAACATGGCCACGTAGTCTTCATGATACTATTAAGGAATTGGACTATTAGGTGCGGAGAGAAACTCAGTGTGGGGTCAAAAAATAGATTTCCTCCCGTCTTAAAGAAAAGTCACGCTTCTCTTTGGCGAAGGTGCCCAGCGTGAGTCATTCCATTCGGAAAAAGGGATAAGTTCTCGCAAGTGTTTCTACCCAAGGTCCATAAACTAAAGTTATGGCGAGTCCATCCAGCGGGATTGGACGTGACTCAGACTCGGCCATCGCTTTCACAGGCAATTTATTTTAATACATCTTGTTTCTCTGTAACGTTAAGCGGATCCAAGCAATACAATCTTAGATTTGGCTTGAATGATTCCATGCAACTGGCTTATAAAAACAAAAAATTCTAATTTTAATTGTCTTAGAAAGTTGGTGCGGACCCCACGCAGCAGGACCTTGAGGTCTCTCGTCTTGTCATTAGATCACCATTATGTGATGACTGGTGATTACAGCAGCCTCTGCAGTGATGACTCGATGGATGCCACTTGACCACTGTGATCAGCTATTGGCTATTGTCGTCAAATGGTGCCATAGGATGTCAGAAGCGGTGTTATACCCTGGTACCTGGCAGTATGGGGGATACTCCTTAGGGTTAGTTCATACGGGGTTTTTGGGGCCGGAACCTGAGACGGAGTCCGCCTCAGGTTCTGGTCCAAAAGACGGGTAGTCGCGACTGAATGCCGGTGCACTGCAGCGGCATCCAGCATTGCACTATGCTCTGGATTAGGCCCAATGAATGGGCCTAGTCGGGAGGAGGGAGTGTCTTCAGGCCAAATCGTGAGGCGAAACAGGCCTGAAGAATGAGCACCTCGCTTCCGGCTCCCGGAAAAAGCTCCTGAACGGCTCCCATTGATTTCAATGGGAGCCGTGTTTTTGGTCAGGATTTTGAGGCGAATACAGCCTCAAAATCCTGACCAAAAAACCCCGTGTGAACTTACTTATATCTTAGGCTTTTATGGCATACTATTTGTCTTAAAGGAAACTTGGATTCAAGTCCCATTTCTGGGACTCACTTCTATCTCAAGAACAGAGGTTGCTGACTCCCATTCTGCCCAGGGTGGCGTTTAGCTATGACTCACATAGACGTTAACGGGGTTGTCCAGAATTTCTTGGGATAGGCCATAAATATCTGATCAATGGCCTCCACAGCTATGCAGTGCACAAAGTCACAAGCAGATAGCTCCATGTCCTATGTAGTGGCTGGGCACTACCACTGCAGCTCAGGTCCAAGTGACATTAAGTTATAGGCCAAAAATTTTAAAAAATCCTGGACAACCCCTTTAACTGAAGGGGCTGCAAACATACTGCGCCACCTATCGAAACACTAGATGGTACAGAGGAGACTGGTGTGGGTCCCAAGAGTTTCATATCCTGAGGATATGTCGCAAATGTCTAGGAGTGAAATATTCTTAAGTAATCCTTAAAGGGGTTGTCCAGGAGTATATCAATAGATGTTATTTCAGGCTCTAATGTAAGACTAATGGGGCGGAGAGGCTTTTAAAGCTGTAGGGAGACTTAGACAAAAGAAAAAACCTGCGCGACCCGGTGAAAGAAAAATTAGCACAGTGAGAACTAATATGGCCAACAGGAAGTAGTCAGAGAGCCACTTCCTGTCTGAGAATCCTACGCAGGAAGCATGTACAGGACATGTAGTGGAGTTTACAGGACAGTACACAGTTACTGTCCCTAAAGAAAGGTTTGCTTTCTGGCGAGAGCTGCGATTTAATAATACCAGAACAATCAGATTATCGCAGATTATATTGATTTTAATCCCTCGCTTTGGCGGCTACTTCCGACATCCATTACATTTGCCGTTTACATCCCGGCATAGATGGCGGATGGAGGATAAGAGGATATTTTCTGCTTACAATTGTCAGGATGGGATGATGAATTCAGGGACCATTGTTAGGTAAACAATGGCGACTCTGGAGGTCTCCGCAAATTTAATTTGAGTAAATACAGATGCGGAGATATTTCTGTGTCTAGGTGTTTATTAAAAAAGTGATTGTAATACCAAAAAGGTTTCAATAAAAAAAAAAAAAAAAATTGCAATGAACCGTAAAATTCCTCAATGCAGAATAAAGGGGGTACGTGAAGTCATTTACATAATGGGGCTGTGACGTAGAACTGCCCCCTAGTGGCGGCCTTAGAAAAAAGGTTTTATGGTGAAGTTTTTACATATTTATGGTTCATCCAATCTTAGAGCGAAAGCCAAATGAGTTCAGTATTTAGGAGGTCACATCAAGGTGTCAGGTAGTCGAGGAGTCCTAGGACAGTATTCCCTGACAATGCAAGCCCACAATTGCCCACGTGAGGTGGTGGGGTGGGATGTGGTTGGGACAGTATTGTTACCGAAACACTGGCCAAACACAGTCATTTTGAATCATGGTCGTCTATGTTATGGGAAAACTGTAGATGGATCCAGAGATAGACTGTGATGGGGGATCTGTGGATGACTCCCTACTGATTGGTATGGGGATCTGCAAATGATGTACTGTTATGGGGAGATCCGTGTGTGACACATTTATGGGGGATCTCTAGATGACACTGTTAGGGGGGGGGGGGATCTCTGTATGTCACATGGTTATGGGGATCTGAAAATGACACAGTTATTGGGATCTGTGGATGACACACTATTATGGGGGATCTGTGAATGAAGCACTGTTATGGGGGATCTGTGGATGGTACACTGTTATGGGGGATCTGTGGATGGTACACTGTTATGGGGGATCTGTGGATGGTACACTGTTATGGGGGATCTGTGGATGGCACACTGTTATGGGGGATCTGTGGATGGCACACTGTTATGGGGGATCTGTGGATAGTACACTGTCATGGGGGATCTGTGGATGGCACACTGTTATGGGGGATCTGTGGATGGCACACTGTTATGGGGGATCTGTGGATGGTACACTGTTATGGGGGATCTGTGGATGGCACACTGTTATGGGGAACTGTAAATGACACGGTTATTGAGATTTGTGGGTTATAGGAGATCTGTGGATAACACAATGTGATGGGTGATCTGTGGATGACACACTATTATGGGGGATCTGTGGATGACGCACTGTTATAAGGGATCTGTGGATAACACAATTGGATCCGGGACCTGTGGATGTCGCACTGTTATGGGGATCAGTAAATGACACGATTATGAGGATCTGTGATGACACACTGTGATGCGAAATCTGTAGATGACATTTATAGGGATCTGTGGATGATGCACTGTTATGGGGGGGGTTAAGCATAACGCTGTTGTGGGAACATCAATCTTGCAGGGTATGATAAAGTAATATAATGCGGTGCCCACAGCGGCAGTCAGTAAAGGGTTAATAATCCTCCTCTCCCTCTGCGGACTAGTACTTGTGCCCACTATAACATGTATTTTTTCCTTTCAAGAAAGCTGAAACTTCCAGGAAACTATAAGATTGATTACTAAATGACTTGTGGCAATATAATCTGTCTGTAGAGCAGCCACAACCTACCTAATGACAGCCTGCCGTCAGGAAATGGCAGGGCGCATGTTGTGATTGGCAGCACCAGTGACATCAGCCCGCGCTCGCCTTCATCTGAGATGCCCTAGTAAATAAAGGCATCTATTGACATATAGCGGAGCAGCAGTCTTACTCTAGAGGCTACAATGTCTTCAGGTCTCTGATCTTAGCAGAGTTAATTAACTGCGTGGTCCATATGACAGGAAACTATTCGATTTAATGCCCATTACAGTGTGCCAGTCTTCACTGTCATTTTGGGATTCTATTCCTAAACCAGAATGCACAGGATAAACGGAGCTACAGATCCCTCAGCACACAGATACAGAGGACAGATAGATAGGTTAGCGTCACCAGACCCAGCATATCACCCCAGCCCTGCAGATAGATAGGTTACTGTCACCAGAACCAGTATATCACCCCAGCACTGCAGATAGATAGGTTACTGTCACCAGAACCAGCATATCACCCCAGCACTGCAGATAGATAGGTTACTGTCACCAGAACCAGCATATCACCCCAGCACTGCAGATAGATAGGTTACTGTCACCAGAAGCAGCATATCACCCCAGCCCTGCAGATAGATAGGTTACTGTCACCAGAACCAGCATATCACCCCAGCACTGCAGATAGATAGGTTAGTGTCACCAGAACCAGCATATCACCCCAGCCCTGCAGATAGATAGGTTACTGTCACCAGAACCAGCATATCACCCCAGCACTGCAGATAGATAGATTAGTGTCACCAGAACCAGCATATCACCCCAGCCCTGCAGATAGATAGGTTACTGTCACCAGAACCAGTATATCACCCCAGCACTGCAGATAGATAGGTTACTGTCACCAGAACCAGCATATCACCCCAGCACTGCAGATAGATAGGTTACTGTCACCAGAACCAGCATATCACCCCAGCACTGCAGATAGATAGGTTACTGTCACCAGAAGCAGCATATCACCCCAGCCCTGCAGATAGATAGGTTACTGTCACCAGAACCAGCATATCACCCCAGCACTGCAGATAGATAGGTTAGTGTCACCAGAACCAGCATATCACCCCAGCCCTGCAGATAGATAGGTTACTGTCACCAGAACCAGCATATCACCCCAGCAGTGCAGATAGATAGGTTACTGTCACCAGAACCAGCATATCACCCCAGCACTGCAGATAGATAGGTTACTGTCACCAGAACCAGCATATCACCCCAGCACTGCAGATAGATAGGTTACTGTCACCAGAACCAGCATATCACCCCAGCCCTGCAGATAGATAGGTTAGGGTCACCAGAAGCAGCATATCACCCCAGCCCTGCAGATAGATAGGTTACTGTCACCAGAACCAGCATATCACCCCAGCACTGCAGATAGATAGGTTACTGTCACCAGAACCAGCATATCACCCCAGCCCTGCAGATAGATAGGTTAGTGTCTCCAGAACCAGCATATCACCCCAGCCCTGCAGATAGATAGGTTAGTGTCTCCAGAACCAGCATATCACCCCAGCCCTGCAGATAGATAGGTTACCGTCACCTGAACCAAACAGTATTTTTTTCCTTGTTAATAGCTGCCTCTGTTCCTGAGATATTGACATTTTTGTCAATATGCAAAAGAGCTCTTTGAAGCATCTAGGGTGCTGCCATTGTTCCAAAGAGCTAATTTGCATATATACAAAAACAGTGATATCTCAGGAACAGAGGAAGTAATTCACTAGGGGAAAGCACAGTTTGATTCAGCTGACCCTAACCTATCTATCTGCAGGGCTGGGGTGATATGCTGGGTCTGGTGACAGTAACCTATCTATCTGCAGGGCTGGGGTGATATGTTGGGGTCTGGTGACAGTAACCTATCTATCTGCAGGGCTGGGGTGATATGTTGGGGTCTGGTGACACTAAGCTATCTATCTGCAGGGCTGGGGTGATATGCTGGTTCTGACAACACTTCCCTTTAAGTAATTTCCTCTATAAATCTCCCAAACAAATAATTCCAATGCCACACTTATTGGCGTTCCCCTTCACGACCACATATAACTCCCAGGATCTAGTTTACAAATTTTCCAAATTCTTCCATTTTACCAGACTTACAAATTTACCAACACATCAGCAGTTCTAATTTTGGTGGGACAACCCCATGTACCAGAGGGCCTTGTAAAGTGGGCGGTATTTAAGCAAATTTATCCCAAAGCTTAAATTTCCAAATTTTGAGATTGTAAGTGTTGGTAAGTTTGGATTTGAGTGAAATAAAGTTCGGTGACTTTAAACCTTACAGAAAAAAAAAAAATCACATTAAACCTGGAAACCTATTTTTGAAATCCGGCATTAGGAGGTAATATACGCTGGGGAAATCTGAGATACTGGCTTCATATTAATTTGGGAAACAGCGGAAATAAATTGAATGAGCTGTCAGCAAGTTGCCATATACTTTATCTAGTAAATTACTTAATCTGGTAAATTTCATTAATAAGTGGGACATGCTTTTCTGCCCACCCGAATCCTGGATGGAATATTTAATCGTAAATTTCCTGCCGCGCTCGATTGTTGCAAATTGAACATCGGGACTGCAATGAGCTGCTATTTCTTCTGCCAGGGGCAGGACAAGTCAAGTGCCAGGGTCTGGAAGACGCATATGCATATGGGAGTATATGCGGTAGGAAGAGGGTTGTGCCAACGGGCAAGGGTGGAAACCATATCTAATAGTAGGAGTTGAGGGTTGAGCCGATGGGCATGGGGTTGTGGCTCCTGTATTTGGGATGGCATTTTTATACATACCCAGGCCAGCAAACATGGAGGGAACCAGTCAGAAGATTGGACGACACTAAACCACCAGCAGTTCCTTATTCACCTGTGGTTTGTTATCCCAAAATTGTATATGCCATGTTTGTCCACACCAAGCGTGCTTAGGGGGCATTCACATGGAAGAAGTTGGCGGTGATTCTGGAAAATGGAACCCATTGAAGTCAATGGGAGGCTTTTTTTAGTGCTGATTCTGATGCGGAGTCCGCGCCAGAATCAGCGCCAACTTCCTCCGTGTGAATGCCCCCTTGGATGAACACATTAACATCTACCAAAAGGGTGGTCCATGTGCAATGTGTCGATGGAGCAGAGATCTCTACACCTTTACTTCACTGCGCATGCGCGTGACGTGCACCATAAAATGTAGTGGTCTAGGCTTCAAAGGAGCAATGTACATATGTCGGGAGTAAAAGAGATGACTCCAAGAGAGTCCTGAACTCTTCTCTTGGTCGCTGGGGTGGATGGATTGAGCATATCCAATTTTGGAGGACTAATCCACCAGGGACTAAGGACATTCTGGTGGTACGTTAATGCCAAATGTATCCATGGATGATCAGAGTAATAGGAGCAACTTACAAGCCACATTGAGACCACTTAAGGTGGTTTCCATGGATTGAGAAGAGCTCCACCTATTTGACTACTAGCTTCAAGTGTTATTCTGACCGATGATGTTTATGACATAACTAATAGGTGGTGGTACCATACAGATGAAACGGGAGAAGACCATGTGAAGACCTGGTCACCCATGTGTAAGGTTCTCGCAATCCAACTGTAATAATTGCTGTTCCAACTGAGGAACCCTTTGGGACCTACACCACACACCATGGCATAACTTGTGGATAGGCTACATTTTTGGTTAGAATCCTCTTTTAACCAAGTATGTCAAGTCTGGTGAAAGATTCACTGTCTGCAGGACTTCTTATTGTGTAAAGTTCTAAAATATAAAGTTCCTTATCCCAAAGCAATGATTCCTTGGAAAAGGTATGCAAATTAGCTGTCCCCTAGACAGTTCTCTTCTTCTAGGAGGTGGGATATTTGCATAAAAATCTTTAAGAAATGATCGTGTCCTGTGTTCTTTTCACTTGCGCCACCTCATGGGTAGTTTATAACGAAAAGGAAAAAAAATAAGCAAACTACACGAAACTTCCAAAGTGTGAACGCAGCCTAAACCTACTGCTTGTTATTACAGATCATTGTAATATATTCATGAGTTCAATAATCCCAAGAGCAAACACATACATATTACTCAACCCTCGACATGGCATCAGAGTGGATAAATCATTGCTAGTGACATGTTGTGTACTTAAAGGGAATGCCTATTGTTTTCATCATATTTAATTTATACATGTTTTTTAAGAATTTTTTTCTATTTTCTAATTTCCCCCCATCACTCTTCTTATTAAATAATCCTGAAATCTTGCACACAATGGATACTGTGAACATACCCTAACACCTACAGGATATTCCATTCACAATAGGTGATGATCTTCCCCCTCCCTGCACAATGACATTTGCACAGGTCACAGAGCATGCCCACGACACTTTCACATAGAAGTCAATGAGCCTATACTAAAACTGAGCACCCACCAGGACCTTAGACTGTAAGGATGATGTCACCTCAGGACCTAGATGCCGCACTAATGGAACTGTTAACGGAGGGGATGGTAATAGGGGCATGGTGACCACCTAAGGGCTAGTTCACACGGGCGCAGAGGGGCGGATTATGGCGCGGAATCCACGTCATAATCCGCCCCCTCAGAATAGTGGTCTATGGAGACCGCTAGCGTTCTTCTTTCTGCTAGCGGCATGTTGAACGCTAGCGGAAAAAAGAAGCGAGCTGCCCTTTCTTCAGGCAGACTCCTCGTGGCAGCAACCTCCGGAGTCAGTCCATTCATTTGAGCCTATTCTGGAGGTGGAATCCGCAACAGTCGTAGTAGGCGGATTTTCGCCCGAGAGTGACTTCCTGTTTACATAGCAATGCATGCTAGAAAAAGGAGGTCACATTGTGATCTTATTATTGAAGAAGGTAAAAGCAGAAAAAGTCAGTTCAGGTGTATGCTGAACCTTTGCTCCCGTAAGTCCTGGTAGGTCCTTTCCTGTAGCAAATGGCTCGACCAAGGTATAGCATGTACCTACACGGACAGTAATGGCAGACACCGGAGCACCAGGGACAGGCGAGTATGATTTTTTTGTAAAGTTCCTCTGCGATTTGTCCAATTCCTGGACAACTCCTTTAAGCCCTGCCCCTGAAAGTGCCAAAAAACACCATCCACGCACTGCAAACACCCACTTTGGGGCACTGTTTCCACAAAGCCTCCTGACCTACTTTGGGTTGCAAAGTAGGCCATTGATAATTCAGGACAAGGTCAGCCAATTTGGGATTGTTGGCAACTATGCAACCCCTTTAAGGGGGACATGGATCTGTCAAGATGTTTTCTTTTTCTGTCCAATGAGATAAACATAGCACCCCACATCCCCCATATACATTCATATCAATGGACCATGCATGCCCAGTAGATCAAGCTCAACTTTCTTGGCAAATGGGTCAATGGGACGATCCCGTCCTCAATTATGTCCTATTTGCTGACAGAATAGTCTACAGATGGCACTTGTGGAACACATGAAGGGCACCTCAGTGCTGCCATAGTACAGGCAATAAACAGTAGGGGGGGGGGTCCAAGTACCAATGCAATGTGGCTGCCCTATAAAACCCAGTTATATCTGTGACCTAAGACCCCACCAGTGCCCTGAAGGAAGAGGACAACAAGCGGCCAACAAGCAGTAAAAGAGTTCCCTTCCAGTATTATCCCTACTGAACCAAGACCATTCATCTAGAGTCCTATAGCGCCCTCAGGTGTGCATTTTAAGGGGTACATGAGTGGGTATAAATATACCCAAAGAACAAACCTCAGAACTCATTTTTACCCCTCAATGGAAATGTCTTACAGATTATTACGTTGCTCGGCCCGGACACTAATCTGGTAATGATAAAGGAGCTGATAGATTTCTATGATCACGCCGGTGATTTGCTGAAGATATGCATCGCTGGTTCTCCAGGCATCAGCACCATCAAAGGCCATAAAGTCTGATTCATGCAGGAGATTTGAGTGCGGCCGATCTCACAAGTGACCCTTTCGCTGCGTGTAACACGTCTGCGCCATCTATCTTCCCTAATCAGCTTGTAACACTTGACGAAATGCACCGGAAAAACCACATTATAGAGAACATCTATGTAGACACAAGTGGCCTGGAAAAGCTAAAAACCTTCTGCAGAGATTTTTGAGAATTTTTTTGTATCACAAATTGCACACGTAGCAGAGCTGAATTGGTGACTATTGCAGTTAGGTTCCATGGAGAATATAGTAACAAACTCAGCTCTGCTACATGTAAATTATTACCGATACACCAATTTTATGATGATCCAGTCCCAACCTCATTTCAAGGTACAAACCATACAAGCTAAAAACTCCCCTCATAAAAATCTACATCATCTAAATCTACAACTTCTTCAGGAACGGGCTCTTCCTACGTTTTCTTCCGGCGATGGGGGGGTCAAACTTCTAGGCCTTGGGCAGAGCCGAGTGCGCATGCCCGCGGCCACAAGAAAAATGGCCGCTTACACAATAAGTGGCCATTTTCTTGTGGCCCGTGGGCATGTGCAGTCGGCTCTCCCCGAGGCCTAGAAGTTTGACCCCCAGCACCGGAAGAAGACATAGGAAGAGCCCGTTCCTGAAGAAGACGGAGGCGGCGCTGGAGAGTTCTCTTGCAGCATTGGGGACGCCCCAAGTGCTGCGAGACAACTCATTTGCATACCGACAAAAAACGAAGGTCACAGAGCTACAAGATGTTAAAGGGGATGCCCCATTTTCCATAACCTATCCACAGGGAGGGTAGAGAAGTGTCTAATGGCTGGAGGTCCCACTGTTAGTCCCCCGTAAATCACAAAAACGGGGATCTCATGTCCGCCGCTGAAATGTAGCTACGGTTGGACTTGTGCGCTGCCACATATTCTGTCTCTATGGGATTCACAGGTTTTGTCAGTCCCATAGTCTATGAATGGAGCAGTAGCGTGCAACGGTGGCACTATTTTCGCATAGGACATGGGATCTCCATTTTAATAACCTACTGAAGGGTCTACAGCCTCATTCAATGTAGCATTCAAGGTCTGGGCAAACTTTTTTTTGATACCAAAGACAAAGGTTTCAGAGTATGGTCGCTAAAGTTCAGCAAGATGGAGAACCATTAATTTAATGCATGCAATTCTTAATTTCCCCTGCGGAGGAGCTATTGGAAGGAGCAGTAAATGGATATAACTCCCAACAGCAGTATACCATGTCATCAGCTTATCCGTGAGCTTCCGTTATAACAAAGTAGACAATCCCTTTAAAGCAGAGGCCTTCCACTGTAATAGGGTGCACAAGAAGAGCGATTATCGAGCTAACATGGCAGCTGTCTGGAAAGGGCTAAACACGTATTCCAGTCGACGCATCTGGCAGGAGAACTTGTTTTACAGGTATTAACTCCGTGTTGACTTTTGGTCAGCGCTTTAAATTAAACCCAATGAATAAAACTTTAGGTGCGAGTATATAAATACCCCCACCCCCCACCCCCAGCCTCACTACCCCCACCCTCGTGTCTAGTCACTTGGATCCCAACCAGTTACAATATAAACTTTACTGCCCAAGGCAAAAAGACTGGAAAGCTTCTTCTAAGCACAGACCACGGCCGAATCGAGAGGGTGGTGGGACGTAGCAGTTTTTTGTTCCACTCTCTGGTTTTCCTGTCAGAGAGAACATCAAACATGGTTGCTTGAAGTTTAACATCACTATTCAGGGCATTAGGCGTAATGTACTTGAAATTATGGTCAGACAACCCTCGACTGAAGTAGCAAGCAAAAAAACAAAAACTGTAAAGTACAAGACTCGGCGAGAACAGAAATTGATTGTACGCTTAAAAATTTTAATGACCTGGCATCAAACAATCCTTATAGTGCAAGACTTAATCTGAAGGAAATACCCGCTACGTTCGAGAAACCCTCCGTCATAAAATCGTCATGGTCTCGGTTACAAGACGTTGAGGAAAAAATAACACAAGTCGCTTGGTTTAAGATAGACTTCAGTAGGGAAAGCGGAGGTGTGGATGTGACTATACAACACAACGGCCCAATTCAGAGGGGAAATATCAACAAATCTCAGGATATAATACGCCATGAAACTCGTTATGTGCCTATATATATATAACTACATATGAAGAGCGTCCCAATGGTCCCAGCAGAGCAGCACGCATGGATTCTGTATGTCAACACAGGTCCCTATAGGATTGTATTCTGAAGAGAAAGGTCACCATATGGTGTTCACGTAAGGCCCTGTTAAATCTCCACTAAAATATCTATGGAATGTGATAGAATATACCATAGTTTTTGTGGAACCATTCTGAGGAGTTTTTGGGCCCAGTATGGGCCCCATATCAGTTTCTGGTGCAGTATTATGACTGTAGCACATGTATGGGTCATTATTATTTCCATTACCTAACCAAGGGGCTCAGATAGGCCTCATTCACACAGGGCACGGGACCATGTATTTTGGTCCTGATTCTGATGCGGGAAGCCGCGTCAGAATAGGACCAAAATGCGCCTGCCGCGGCTTCCGACAGTCACGGCTTCCCACTCCAGAGTAGGCCCAAATGAATGGGCCTAGTCCAGAGGGTGCTGTCGTGAGACGGACGCCAGGGCCACGGAATCCGCCTGAAGAAAGGGCAGCTCACGGAAAAAAGAAATCTAGTGGTCTACATAGACCTATTTTGTGAGGGGGCGGATTCTGATGTGGGTTCGGCGTCAGAATCTGCCCCCTCTTGCCCCATGTGAACGAGCCGTTACAGAGGTCTCCGCGGCTTCTAAGGCTAGGTTCACACCAGCATTCGAGTCGCCAGAGACTGCGTCCCAGATTCCGCTTATAGGACTTTTTCTCTGCCAGTTTCAGTATGAAACTATTGGAAACCGAGTAGGGTCCATGGGTTTCTGTATGTAGCCGCTATTTAAGCAAACAGGGTCTCTGTCCATGTGGGCCTGAAGAATGGAAACCTGAACACAAATGTGAGGGTTGCAATGAAACACTTACAACAGTAATAGAGGGGACAGGACCCTTGACGAAAACTTAAATTGGGCTTCCTGTTGTGTTGGCTCAAGCCAAGGCCACCAACTATCAAACCACAACCATGAAGTCTTCTCTTTCCTTACTTTTTAATCAAGTACCTAAGACAACTCCTGTCCATGTGCCCTGTTAAGACATCTTAGATATTCTAGAGGGGTGTATAGCTCACAGTGATTAGCCGAGCACATGATGGCTTCCTGGTAATATCGGATTAAAAGTTCACAAAGTCAAATACTAAAAGCCTAACAAATTTCTAACTTAATTTAAAGGGGTTGTCCAGTCCCTTGAAATTTTGGCCACAAGAGTCCAATGATGTAAAATAACAAATTCATCACACTCTTGCTGCGGCTCAGGTAACACAGTAGTCTCTGTATCCTGGCCTCCGACTCGGACATGTAGTGGTCACCTGTCCATGATGAAATGTCATCACTGGAGGTCAAGAGACAGAGACCATTGGGAAAAGTGGTGGCACAATAGCAACGAGGGATCTATAAAGTGAGTAGTACACCAATGGAAACCTTTAGTAAAAAGTTTAAGGGTAAGTTCACACGGGGGTTTTTGGATCGGAACCTGAAGCGGAGGCCGCCTCAAGTTCCGATCCAAAAACCGGGTAGCCACGACTTAAAGCCAGTGCACTGCACCAACATCCAGCCGCGCACTCTGCTCCGGATTAGGCCCAATGAATGGGCCTAGTCCAGAGGAGGGAGTGTCTTCAGACCAAATTGTGAGGCAAAACGGCCTAAAGAAAGAGCACCTCGCTTCTTTTTCGTGAGCTGGCACAACCTCCTGAGCGGCTCCCATTGATTTCAATAGGAGCCATCTTTTTGGTCAGGATTTTAAGGCGAATACGGCCTCAAAATCCTGAGCAAAAAACTCTGTGTGAACTTACCCTCAGAGGATGGACAATCTCTTTAAAAAGAGGAGTCTCTTAACTGGTCTGTTCTCCTCGTTGAGTTCATCCCAGAGACGAATGGCCATACTTGCCAATTCTCCCAAAACATCCAGAAGGCTCCTACAAAAAGGATTGACTTCCGGGAGTCCCGAAGAACTGGGCAAATCTCCTGAATCCAGCAGGTGCTAGTTGGTCCTGTTATAGGTGGCATGAACATTTCGTGTCCTGGTCAAGTTCACGCTCCCAAGCATCGGCATCAAAAAATTGACTAGTTTGCAAATGGTGGACAAAATTTCTGGATTTTTGGATACTGAATTAAAGGAATTTCCACGTATAACCATTCAATTAGCTGCCAAACTCAAAGTTCCGTGAAATAAACTTCACAGCATCAAAGCTGACAATTCACCGCCGGCTAAAGTAGAGGGGGGTGGGGGGAGCCCTTAAGGTCTGATCTCCTCATATTTTCATTGTTGTCAGTACAATTTCTTCCCTTACAGAAGATGAAAATAATGTTTACTTCTGCATTTTGATGAGAGCGCGTCTGGATTAAACACAGCTGATTTTCTTTCACACATTCGGCTAACAACGAGCCCGTCCTTTAATCTGCGCTAATATACTCTGGCATCCCGAGCTTCCTCCAGCCCAAGTAAATGGCAGAACTTGTCCAGTCGCATAAAGTTGCAGCGAGTTTTCTCGGCCGCCTAGGGAAATGTGACTACTTAACTTCAGTGGTGTGTTAATACGCTGGAATTACTAATTAATGAATAAACAGCTCCAGTTAGAGAAAAAAAATCTAAGAGGAGAAAAGAGGGAATACGGAGAAGGGCCCAGGGATAAATCAGAGCCACGAAATAATTAGCGGCGGCGTAAAGGGAAGAAAAACACATGCAAGGAAAAGGAGATGGAAAGAACCAGACCGGCGGACTAAGAATGCGGCCTAAGATTTAGCAAGAAGCAAGTTCAAAAATTTCAAGAATATTCGACTCGAATTTTGAAGGCGTTTTCCAGAATGACCATATGGATAGACTATGCTTAGCATAGATTAGATTGGTAGGGGTCCACGTCTTGGTGCCCAGGCTTACTAGCTGGTGGACGGTTCTGTAGCACTCGGGAATGTGCTTTGGCCTGATCATTGTTTGCACCAATACAAAGTAGGACAAAGCTGTTGCAATGTCAAATGCTTGACCCCCACCTATCTAATATTGGTGGCCTATCCAAAGAACAACCCATCAGTATTGTTGTTTTCCAGGGTCACATTGCAGCTTAGGAAAGGAAGCGCCACATCCCTGAAACTATATATTCCAAGTGTGACACCTATGGGGTTGGACTGGCCAACCAGAGCCCGGGATCTTCCAGTAAGCCCAGGCTCTAATACAATAGAGGTTCAGCAGAAGACACCAACATATGAAGGATACTATGGTCTATTTCTTACGTATTGTTGGAGAATCATTTTATGGGGTGGGCCCAAGGAACCTGAGTCCAACCCTGGATGCAGGCCACATGACCACTGAGGGCCCCTGCATGTAGCCTGCATCCAGGGTTGGACTCAGGTTCCTCGGGCCCACCCAATTAAATGACTGTCTAACAGAGGGGCCATAGTGACCCAGAGGCCAGAAGAAGACGCCAGGATCCGCAAGATGTCCAGGAATGGTTAGTATAGCTGTTTATTATTCTCACGTACCCCACCCACCCACTGGGAGACCCCAAAGTATAATAAAAGCATTTTAATTTTGGAATGAACCAGGGTGAAGGGATGAACCTCACAAATATTCGTCGACACGAATCTCGTATTCATGTTCCTGTTCAACCAAACAAATCTCTTTATAATGTAAAGACGGGTGCAGAACCCAAGATACGAACTCAACTCACAAAGTCAAAAATAAAAATATATTTTTTAAAAATGTGTGCCTTTCCTCTTGTCCTTTCTTTAGTCTTAGTGTTTGTATGGAAGGGGTTAAAGGTCAGCCTTTCTGGCGGGTCACATACAATCCTCCCCTCTCATCTAGTATCTTCTCTTCTAAGGCAGACAATGTCTCCGCCGTCCCATGGATACGCTTCCTTCCTTCCTCCTTTCTGACACCTGCCATAACACGATTACCCGACTCTCTCCACAGATGTTACATAATACAACATTTTAATTATGAGCTCAGAGAAGACGACAGCGACGCCTCCAGTGACACGAATACGTTGCGAACGCGCGGCCAATCCTATTATTAGAACCTAAAATAGATTTGAACAAAGGTGTCCGGGATTAGGAACACATGGCCACTTTCTTCCCCCCAAAAAAGTGCCACACCTGTCTATGTGCTGTGCCTGGTACTGTAGCTGCAGGGAAGTAAATAGGGCTAAGCTGCAATACCATGCATAACCTGTTGACAGAAGTGGCACTGTTTTGGAAATATTCAAGATTGGAAGGATGGAGGTTCCTGGCAGAGCGCCACAGCCTGAATTACTTAGGTCTGAGACAGACTGGAAGCTATGGATACCATGCCTTACATCTACATACTTATATAAGGCCGGGTTCACACGGAGTATTCTGGCTCGTGATTTGGTACGTAGACGGCGCGGGAGATTTTGCGGGCCGTTCACGCTCCCATTGTTTTCAATGGGAGCCGGTACCGTATATGCGGCGCTATTTTGCGGCCGTGATTTTGCGGCGGCCGCAAAATAGCGCCGCGTATACGGTACCGGCTCCCATTGAAAACAATGGGAGCGTATAAGACCCGCAAAAGCTCCCGCGACGTCTACGTACCAAATTACGAGCCAGAATACTCCGTGTGAACCCGGCCTAAGGGTTTGTTAGGAAGCGTGTCAGGTGACCAGTCTGTCTCAGAATACCTGGGTGTGAGACAGACTGGTTATTATGGATACCCTGCCTTATATCTACATACTTATAGGAGGCTGAGTTTTTAGGTCAGGAAAAAAAAACACAAAAATTTGTGTGGCGTTTTTTTGGCATGTTGTTTGAGGCGTTTTTTGAGGAGTTTTTTTTAGCAGTGTTTTTTGAATGTGCCCATGCATTATCTTAAAAAAAAAAAAAAAAAAACACCTCACGGTTTTTAACAATTCCGCATCAAAAAACACATTCAAAAAACACGAGACGGATTTTCCGCCTCCCATTGACTTGCATTGATTTTTTTTTCCGCCTCAAAATCCTGACCAAAAAACTCTGTGCCTTGTTAGGAACTTGTCTGCCACAGATTTCTCGGCAGGAGACTTCTCACCAAGATGGCCACCTCTTCAAATCGACGTCAAGCCGTTGTGGAAGTTTCCGCCATACAGGGGCAGATCTATTAATCTAAAATCATAACCCGTCTGTGTTGCCCATAAGAACCAATCACAGCGCAGCTTTCATTTTACAGGAGCAGAATACAAAATGAAAGCTGCGCTGTGATTGGATGCTATGGGCGACGGAGACGGTTTTGGTTTTAAACAGCTTAATAAATCTCCCAGGCCCCACCCAATGCCCCGTACCAGGGCTGTACCAAGTGTAGGGGTTGGACAAGGGGGAAATAACAAAGGAGAGAGCTGCAAACAATTACATTTAACACGTAACATATAGATAGGACATACAAACATGTATGGGATGCTACAGGTGCGGAGGATGCAGTCACACCTAGGCCCAAGAGCCCATACACTGTCTCTTCCCAATATGAGGAGACCAGTACTATAAACAATACATTATAGATAGGGGGCCCACTACAGATTTTGGTTTTGGGGCCCAAGAGCTTCAAGTCACGCCCGTGCCCCTTACCATAATATCAGCACTCCCCACGCTCAGCAGGTTCAGGTTCCCTGAAATTTCCCCACTGTGGGACTATTAAAGGATTATCTTATCTTATCACTTTGGGTTCTATCTGTATATTCCCAGGGAACCCCTTAAAAACAATATAAAACAGACAGACCATAAGATACCGTAAGAGAACGGAATTTATTATAGACTGAGTTATGAAGTCCCACAATGTGCGCCATCCATGAATTATGCCAAGGATGCTACAATGCTATTTCCCGGCAAGGTTATGAGCCATTGGACACATGACCCGTGGTTGCATGGGGTCTCGAAACGCACTGTGATCAATGCAGATATCACAGGAGATTTATGGAGTAGAATCTGCAGCACAGCAAATGTAGAAAGCGGCTCCATGTGCTGTATTCCAGACAGCAGACAAAGCATGAACGCCAACATCTCCCATCTCTGCAAATCACACTTAGCATGTGCTCAGCCAACTCTACCTACTGTGCATTGTCTGAGGACGGGCTCACGTCTTCACATATATTGTCAGAAATAGTGCCACCCTGGTCTGTGGTATTGATTGGTATTGCAGCTTTGCCTTGAGCTTGTATGGCAGCACAATTGAATTCTTGTAGTTCTGCCTTACAGACCTGTGCTGCCATATGGTGCCATCTTCTGGTGCTACATTCACCACTAGAAGGAATATTTCTAGGACTGAGTAGCTTGATAAAATACCACATTTGTATTACAATAGACGACGATGGAAGTCACCTGCAACATCGACGCTCATGCGACATGTCTATGACTTGAATGTTTTTAATAGAGATCACAGCTCTAAAAACGTTGCACAACTTGCACGCACCTTTTGTGTCGCTCACTTTTTGCTGTGCGATACATGTTGCCTTAGGCTAGGGCTTCGTGTTAATATCTATAGTGCATGACGTCCCGCAAAAGTCACAAAAAGTACAAAAATTTCAATGCAACTCTACGGTGTCACTTTAGCACATGCGACTGTGACGTTATAGTCACAAATAATCCAAACCTGATGGATTTTGGTTGCACGTTGCAAGTCCCATACAACAGTTACCCACAGGCCTCAATGGAAGTTGCATATGTCTACGATTTGCATGCAACAAGTCTGCGACTTCACTGAGTTTTTACAGCCAAATCACAGATCTGAAAAAGTCATCTAAAGCTAAAACTTTGAGAAGAAATTTGTTGTAATCACACAATTTTGGTGCAAAGTTTTGTCACGAGACATATGTTGCCTTGTAGGCCTACCTTATAGTGCATGCTCCGTTGCAATGAATTGTAAATATGTTTAGCATAAAACCGCAACATGGTGCTGATATGGGGGGAGGGGGGGGATCTGCCATGGTAGGGACAGAAGCTCCTGTGGACATCTCAAAGCAGATGTCTGGGATGTGTCCTTACACAACTCCACAGTTTGTGTATTAGGCGGTGACATCTTGGCCTACATCGCCTTTTTACTGGGAAACGTATAGTTAGTGCTAACAAGGTTACATCAAAGTTGGAGTCTTGACAATTTGTAGATTGATGACAGGTCAAATTAAATATACCGCACCATGGTGACAATGTATAAAACATGATGAATGTGAGAGCTGTAATGAGATCTTGTATGTAACATATTGGATCTTGTAATCTAATGTAGGTAATGAGGACATCAAAAGAGCATGGAATGTATAGAAATTAAAGGCACGCTTCCTTAAAGTGCATGTGTGCCTAAGGCTATATACATCTATAGACAGTATTGGACTACAGTCTATGGCCACTGTCCATGGATGCCCTTAAAGAGTTGAAGGAGGAGACACTATGTCAATCATCCATCAACAAGATTGTGGTGGAAATATTAGCTTCTCCCCTAATCTCAGGGGATCACATAGAGAAGATGATTCAGCCTGAACATAAAGGCTCTCACTGTCTCACAGGACACCACCTAGTACGGAAAACATCAGATGGCAGCAAGCAAGGCCCCCTCCCTGTACGATGATGACTACCTGGCACACTTAGATCACACAAGTTAAACAACGTCAACCCTTTAAGGAACAGTTCACCTTTAGCGATTTTCAAAAATTTGGTACTATCTAAAAAGAAGGTAGAACAAAATGGTCCAGAATTACAAATACGTATTAGGCACCAGGTGTAAAACCTTCCACAAATGCATCTTAATATATTTTAGTATTGACAGATTAAGTTGAGTAGATCACAACTGGCTGTGCCAATGCGAATAAAAAACACAAAGTCCAAGACTACAACAATCCAACAGTAGGAACTGAACAATGGCATCATGCATGGATAGTGGTGCCACACAATGCAGGTGGTGACCCCTGATCTACCTCTTATCACTGATCTACGTCATCTCCACCTGTTATACCTGATCTACGTGATCTCCACCTCTTATCCCATCCGTGATCTATGTGATCTCCAACTCTTATCTCTGATCTACGTGATATCCAACTCTTATCCCTGATCTACATGATCTCCACGTCTTATCCCTGATCTACATGATCTCCACCTCTTATCGCTGATCTACGTGATCTCCACCTCTTATCGCTGATCTACATGATCTCCACCTCTTATCGCTGATCTACTTCATCTCCACCTCTTATCCCTGATCTACGTCATCTCCACCTCTTATCCCTGATCTACTTCATCTCCACCTCTTATCCCCGATCTACGTCATTTCTTCCTCTTATCCCTGATCTACCTCATCTCCACCTCTTGTCATTGATCTACATCACCTTCATCTTCCACCTTCTCGGAGAAGTTCCATAAACGTTACCATGCTAAAAAGAATAATTTACCACCCACCACCTGTCTTTGGCCATAGTCTTGTCTTCATCACAACTTCAGATATACAAATGCACTTGGTCTATTCTCCATCACACTTTCGAGAAGAACAATCTCAACTCCAAATTAGGCCTCAACTGACCTCAAGATTAGGCCAAGCTTGTGATGCAGCAAAGCACTTCAAGATGGACATGGAACATCTAGACAATACACAATCATGGTACAGACTCCCAAAATGTGCAAAAAAATGGCCGTACAATCTTATAGTCATCTTAGAATTACGCACTTGAGTTCCCACCACGTTGTCTGGATCCACTGAGGTTCCACCAAGAACCCAGGCACTTTCTGAACACTGTGTAAATCGTCTGTTTTTTATGTATCCAGGACTGATATCTTACTCCATAATTCCACTTCAGATTCATGGCAGCATGACTGAGAAAGAACTAACATCTGTTGGCTTCTTTTTTTTTTTTTTTAGCTCTACCAACTTGAGTTTTTTTGGACAGCAGCTTGACAAACAAGCGTCTAAGATGAACATCTAGTGAAATGTGATGGGTCTGCTTTCCACTCTGTGTCTGACAAGCCAGCCAATCTGCAAGGAAATACCTTACAAGAGTGACGGAAGAGTTCAATTGACTTTATATTCTCTGCTTGGTGTACATCCCCATCCTCCGCTGAATTATACATTAACGCGTTTCAACCAAATGTCCCTCCTCGCATAATCTTACAGTCAAATGTACAATATTTTGTCACCAGCAGCAGTTACGTTGGAGACCGACCAAAAACATGGCAAAAATAGATTTAATATTTTTGAATTTTTTTATTATTTTTTTTTTCTAAGCAGTCCTACTTATAGCTATTATACTATACAGGTATCAAGCCTCCTCTAAATCCCTGAACTCACTTCTTCCCAAGTCCTCGAAACCCAGTCCCTTGAAGGTACAGTAAAATCTCAGTAATTTAAGATTATTGCAAAAGAGCAAAGGGCACAAAAGGCTTTTTAGTACCCTCATTTCGACACTTAGCGCTCTTCATTACGGGGGTTAAACGAGTTTCTCTAACGCAAGTACTTAAAGTAGCTTATCTCATAAACAAAATCTATGGCACCGCCTGACAGCCCCTAATATATTTCCACCACATTTAAGTAAAACTATAAAACTTTAGAGTATATCGAGTGGTGCTTTCACGGCCCCGAAAATATAACGACACGCCCGATGCGACGGGAAAAAAAAAGACACCTGGAATCGTAATGAATTGGCACTAGCGTTTTATGCTTGCAAATAAAAAAAAAATATCACAATCTTTTAGAAAAAAAAAATCAAAAATTTATAAAACTTTAACCCATTACCACATGCCACAGAGTATGGGAATTTTTTTTTTTTTTTTTGCACAATGGTACATTAATAGCAATAACCTAGGCGATACAATCAGGGCTCCAGAAATAGGGCTAATTATAAAAAATACTAATAAAAAGGGCAAAATGGAATCATTACATATTCATCTATCCATAGGTTCCTGATTAAAGTCTATATAACACGGGGCACTTCTCGAGAGTGCAATTTGATTTTACAGCCTTATCAAATCAAAGGTGAAAATTGCTCAGCCCCGAGCATCACAAGGTGGATTTAGAAGAGAATTTTTTTTTTTTTTTTAGTAATATTTTATTATTTCAAACTAACCTGGCAAGCAAGAGTTAAATAATAAAAAAAAAATTATAAAAAATGTCTTATCATGACAATTAGTATTTTTGTTTATAGGAAATTTTGGGGGCCTTATTTGGCCCTTAAAAATATTTTTTATGAGGATTATAAATTTTAAAGGAGAATTTTTGCAATTTTTTTTTTTTAAAAAATGAAATACAAAAAAATCCACGTTTGATACGTCCATGAGACCGTGCTCAGAATTCTGCACCTTTTGCTTCCACCACAAAGGCCAGCGTTTGCAATAGTCCATTTATGCATAAGTGAACTTGTAGGCTTGCTAACCCAGAGCCAGCAGCCAGCCTGTACTTGACAACAGCTCAGTAGAAGCTTCGTTTGATCTCCACTGCACTCCTTAATCTAGGTTGTCAAGGTTCACTTGTTGAAGACTGTTTACTTATTCTCCCCCCCTCCTTTAAAAAAGAGATTTTTTTTTTTCCCCTCTCTCACTCAGACAATGACTAATCCGGAGACTACAGAACAGAAAAGAGAATGCTTCCACAGCAATATATTAAACATACAATACTTCTCTTTGGTGGCTTACTTGGGATCTCACACATTTTAGGGAGCAGAATTTTGACTTTTGCCAGAAAAAAAAAAAAAAAAAAAAAATCATAAAAGTATAAGAAAAAAAAAAAATCACAATTTTTAAAAAAAGTATCAACATGCATTAAAACAGGGTATTATATTTGTGTACTTATTTCTATAGGTCTGTATGTATAGTGTAATACACACCTGGCTGGAGTCTTGGTTTCAAAAACTAAATGATTGATTTTATTTTCCCTTCCATCATTTACAACCGGGGCCTGGAAAGAAAAAATACAATATCACTAACAGTTTATATTACATGGAAATTTTTTTAATTTTTTTTTTTTTTTTTACATATCCCTATCAGTTTATATTTCATGGAAATTTTTTTTTTTTTTTTACATGGCAATTTTTTTTATTTTTTTTTACATATCACTAAGTTTATATTATATTTCATGGAATTTTTTTAGTTTTTTTTTTTTTACATGGCAATTTTTTTTTATTTCTTTACAGATCACTATCAGTTTATATGTCAAGGAATTTTTTTTTAGTTTTTTTTACATGCCAATTTTTTATATTTTTTTTTACATATCACTATTAGCCTATATTGCATGGAATTTTTTATTTTTTTTTACATAGCAATTTTTTTTATAGATCACTAACAGTTTATATTACATAGCATTTTTTTGTTGTTGTTCATTTAAAAAAAATTCCAGGTGTACACCTATACACCTTCATAGGACGGGGAAAGCCTATGGACCTGCTGCACTTTACAGGTCTCCAAACTATAATAGGACGTATGGAAAGTATCCTATACAACACTATGTACATCCTATCTGTCTACACTTTGTAGGTACATGATATATTTACCTGTCCGGTAATATATTCCATACACAAAATGTAACTGATTATAATAATGAGCCATATTAATATTTTTAGCACATCTGCTCCTTCATTGCCTGAAATAGAATCTTGTATTTTAAGCAAATTTTTATTTGTAATTTTTTTTTTTTCTGCATATTGTGCATCCTTATTAGATTTCAGGGGAAAAAAAAAAAAAAAAAAGGATCATCATGTCAGATGGTTCAAAGCCTCAGCGTTTATAATTTATAATCATCTTACAGATGGTATTTGTAGAAAAAGACTTGGAAATTATTATCCCAGCAATTACAAGGGAAAGGAAGGCTGTCAACTTTCACTGGCATTTGGAATAAACTTTGCTCAGTAATTTTTATCTATAGAGGTTATTTTCAGCAGTCGGGGTTTTTTTTTTTAAATTTTTTAATTTTCTTTTCTTGCATGTCACTCTTCAGTAAGATCTTATTAGCGTGCACTAATAAAGAAAGAATGGATGCAATGTATTAGGACAGGTGGAGAATTTTATTTCCCATTAGACATGAAACAAGTTCTAACAATTTTACAACAATAAAAACTTAAAAAATTGTGCATTATAACAGTAACATATCAGCATTGGGAATGGAGAGGAATATACATCAGGGCAAAGGAAAGCATGCATGTGGATGACATGGAGACAGAAGAGTGAGGCTGGGATGTGGATGGAACTAGACTGGGCTCAGTCACTTCCTTGTAAGATCTCTAAATAAAACTGTAGGGGATCCTAATAAGAATTTGAGGAAGTCTCAAACTTTAGCATAAGGAAGCAGTTCACAAGCCTTACATGACAGATACCTTGGACTAAAGTTCATCCTAAGGCTCATAGACACCCTTAATGGGCCTTTTAAGGATAAACTGACCTTCAATGCAATAGACTACAAAAGTCCCCAAATAGAATCTGGAGATCCCCAATATAATCTGAGCTATTCCAGGTAATACACAAACTGGATCTGCTTCCCACAAGGATATACATTACTAATACCCATACATTGGAGACCACATCAACAGATGTGAGTGCACGAGAACTAAGGGTACAAGGATTGGGGAAGTAGTACCTATGGGTCCTGGTGGATATAAGAACTTCTTAAAGGGGCATCTAAAAAACGTCAACCTAGTCACCTATATTATACAACTCCTTAGCAGAGCAGAGACCATAGAAGGTGAAGAAATCTTCTCTGTTTTGCTACAAGTTACAAATATTTGCAACCTAAATGAAAACTATTTACTCTTCTACAATCAATAGATGAGAATTATTACACAGAAGCCTGATCGTTGGGGAATACACTGCTTTCCAAAACCTAAGGTGTTTTCTTTCAGTCCAAGTCCCCCAACTCTCTGTCCTGGTGAATCAGATTTTATCATCTGGTGCAAAAATTTTTTTTAAACAATTCCCCATTGATTCTCCTTGCCCAATTGACAGAATGTCCCAAACCTGGCAAGTCAATCTCATCATCTCTATTCCTTATGGAAGGTAACTATGTTGCAAGGGCATCCCTTCAGAAGTAACTATGTAGCAAGGGTAGCCTTTAAGAAGGAACTATGTTGCAAGGAATCCCTTTAGTAGTAACTATGTAGCAAGGCATCACTTACAAAGTAAGTATGCAGAGAGGTTATCCCTTTAGTAGTGACTATGTCAAAAGGCATCACTTACAAAGTAACTATGTAGAGGTTATCCCTTTGGTAGCATCTATGTAGCAAGGGCACTCTAGAAAAGTTTAAGAAGTCGCCCATCAGGGGCCCCAAGAACCTGCTGTATCAATCCCACCATCCCTGAACTTCAGCACTCTGCCTGCAAATCCTGCACCTTGCAAATCAAACCTAACTCTGACCCCTTTGGAGCAGCTTTAGTGGCAAACTTGGCTACCCTATAGTCCCCCTCTTCCATGACAAGGTACCTATGACACCTTTCAGGAATGGTAGCTGCACCTTAAGGAAGGGGAAGGGGGAAGACAATAACCTGAGTGCTGCAGAAAAGTTCCCTGACATAGTTGCACATAACTCTGCAAATCAATCCTATCTCCCCTATGAGCAGCTTGTCCTTAGGGGGCAAAATTGGCCATCCCATATCACCCTCTCTAGCCATCTTCTACAACAATGTAGCTATGACATTCTTCAAGCACCTTAAGGAAGGAGAAGGGGGAAGCCAGCATCCTGAGCGGTGCAGAAGGCTGAGAAAAGTTACTTTTTAAGTAGTAATAGTTACTTTTAGTGCATGACAGCAGGAGAGGATATGAGGAGGGGGCTATGGGTGGAAGAGGGAAGGGAAGAGAGGGGGACAAAAAACTTGCAGAAGGAGAAAGTGAGGAAATGCAAAAGACAATAGGGCAAGAGCAGCTTGGAAAGTGCAGCCAAAGCCGCCCGACACTCACCCGCACCGGCAGCTGCTCTCCAGCACCCTGTCACTCAGTGTCAGTGTGTGTGTGTTAATTTATTTTCTTTCCTTATAAACGCACATGCGATTCCAGTACAGCATGCAACAGCCACACAATAAATAACAATAGATTACTCCGCAGCCCTGGCTGGTGCTTGGCTCTGCTGCTGTGCAGGACACCTCACTCTGATGGATGGAGCTCACCGGGGGCCCATCCAGCTCTCCAGGCTCCAGTGCTTGCAGGCTGCAGTCCCTCTTCTCTGGCGCCCCCTCCCCACCCGACCCCTTCTTTGCACTCTTGTTGTTGTTTATTTCCTCCCCCCTCCTCCTCCTTTTCTTCTTCAAGGCTCTGGGGGCTCTTGGATCAGGCACTATTTTCTTGCTCCCCCCTCCTCCTCCTCCTCCTCTCTCTCTCCTTCTCCTTCTTTCCACTTTGCTAGTGGTGCCCACGCTGGACTGGCGGATTTAGATGTTGTTATTTTTTGCTGTGTTCAGTCTCTGACGTCACATCCACCTGCTGGGTAAACAAGACACAGAAGCAAAGCAGAGAGAGGGAGCATGCAAGGGGGAAAAGGCACAAAAAGAAGGAGAGTGGAGAAAGGAGGAAAAAAAAGGGGGAAAAGCAGAGGAGAGGGGAGGAGGAGGAGGGAGGGGGGATGGAGGAGTGCTCAGCAATAGACTGGCAGGGGAGATGGGAACAGGGGTTGTGCTCAAGCCAGGGATTGTGCTGTGCTAAAGGCTTGCTCTAACTGTAGTGCTGATCCTTCTGGCTTCTCTCAGCTGCCGCAGAACCTCTTACAAGGCGGATCTTCCAAGGATTCTTTGCAATACTGTAGCATGCATTGCTAGAAGTTACTGGCAGATTTGCAATATATATATATTTGTGTGTGTGTGTGTGTGTGTGTGTGTGTGTGTCATGGATGTAAGGTTTTTATTAGCCTTGCTGCTGCAGAACCTCTTGCATTAGTTAGATATGTGTTTGTGTGAACAAAGGGGGTGGGGGGTTCTGCCTTGCTGCTGCAAAACTTCCTGTATTAACAAAATACATTGTATCTGTGTGTGGAAGTGGGTAGTTTATTAACCCTACTTATATTACCAAGATACAATGTATCTTTGTGGGAGGAAATTCTATTAACCCTGCTGCTGCAGAACTTCTTGCAACATCAAGATATGTATCTGTGTGAAAGAGAGGGAAGGTTCATGATACCCTTGCTGTTACAGAACTTCTTGCATTAGCTAGCAGTATACATTGTATCTGTGTGTGTAGGGATTATATTAACCCTGTTGCTGCAGAACTTCTTGGCTCAGCAAGATATGTATCTGTGTGAAAGAGAAGGTGGAGGTTCACGATAGCCTTGCTGCTAGCCTTGCTGCTGCAGACCTTATACGTTGTATCTGTGTGTAGGGATTCTATTAACCCTGCTGCTGCAGAACTTCTTGCATTTCATATATCACAAGTAATTGTTTTATGGCTAAGCTGTGTAACTGCTGAGGACTTTGCTAGATATTGGTTGGGTTCACTAGTTTACTTTGTTGATTGACAGCAAAGAAGTTCTGCAGTAGGTCTGGGAAATCTGCTGCTGCAGAACCTCTTCCTGTAGATATGTCAAACACTGGTTGTTATTGTTATATGTCATGCATTTTTTATTTCATTCACTTAAGCAAAGAAGTTCTGTAGCAGCTGAGAACTCTAAAAAATTAGTAGTGAAGCTCTGCTACTGCGGAACCTCTTCCTTGTATTATTATGCTATGTATAATTGTTTATTTCTCCCTAACATAGATACTTTCAGAGCCCGTGGTAGCATTGCTGCTGCAGAACCTCTTACCATACAGCTATAGAAAATGCTTTATTTCTCTGTAATATAATAATATACTATCTGAGTCTATAGTTGCATTGCTGCTGCAGAACCTCTTGCAGTTCCACTGTGGCAAATACTATGTACAATTGCTTTATTTTTTCTAATATAAGTAGTTCAAAGTCGGTAGTTACATTGCTGCTGCGGAACCTCTTGCTACACAGCCATAGCAAACTCTACACATAACGGCTTTATTTCTCTCTAACATATCATACCTACTTGAGAGTCTGTAGTAGCACTGCCGCTGCAGAACCTCTTGCTGCGTGGCTATAGCAAACACTATGTATAACTGCTTTATTTCCCCATACCATGTTATTATACATACTTCAGAGTCTGTAGTAGCTTGGCCGCTGCAGAACCTCTTGCCACCCAGCTGTAGCAAATACTCTGTACAATTGCTTTCTCCCTAACCTAATATTGCAGAAACTTTTAGTCTGTGGTAACGTTGCTGCTGCAGAACCTCTTGCCAAACACATATCAAGTATGTTTTGCATTTACTACACTTCTGCATTATGAGAACATTGTAAAAGCCCAGCAGTGCTGTAGAAACTGCTGCAGAACCTCTTTCTGTAATAGCAAGATCCTATAGGAGACCACAGTCACTTATGTTCGGTTTGCAGTTGCTTTACTGAGTCACTGTGTGTAAGAAGTTCTGCAGCAGCTGAGTTTTTGCCATAGATCTAATCGTTAAATCCAGACAATGGCGGCGCTCTGATCACATGACTTTTGCATTACTTACTGTGTTCTATTACGCCTGATGTAAGTAAGTGCCCCCCATCTAATTCCATTAACCCAAGCCTTCATATTGGAGGTGATGCTTTTAGCCTGAACCCTCACAAATCTTACTTGTGGCTCTGTGCACACAGGGGAGGGGGTCACAGGAGAAGTGATAGGGACACTGGGGAGCAGCCCCCTCCCCTCCCTTCTGTTCTCTTTCTATTTTAACTCCATTCCCCCCTTTTCTTTCAAGTCACCAATAAAAAGAGAGCAGAGTTCGGGAGGTGAAAGTTCATCGGCAGGACAACACCCCTCACCCCCTCTCTGGATTGTGCAAGGAGGGCCAGCTAAAAACCCAAGGGATTCCCTTGTCAGCCCCTCTCATTGTGGGGACCCCGGGCACTTAGTTCTGTGGATTTTACCTTTCCGGTCCAAAATTGCAACATTTACAGAACCGGTTAATTTCAGTGCGATCCCTGGGAACACCTGGTCACATATAGGGAGATGTAGCAGAGCTAAAGTTGTTGAACTATCACAGCTGTGCAGTACGTTTACCTTTATAGACAGCCACAGATATCCGAATAAGTTGTGCCAAGTGACAAGGTCTGACCATGTCAACTCAGCTATATCTGACATGTAACTATCTCAGCTCTGCTATATCTGATTGACATAATCTGATTGGTGCATTGCTATAGATAGTGCATAGGATGACCTATATCAATGATCATTGTTACAATGATAGGGACCCTCACCATGTGCCATAAAACAGACTTGACAAATTCAGCTCTGCTACATTATCTTAGCATAATCTTTAATAGACGCCCCTCCTCAGATTCTGGCGTAGCTTACATTTTTTCTCTAACCTCCACCGTTCCTGAGCAATGGGTGCAGTTAGTTTTGGTGCCAGATAAGTTATCTAAACTCCCTAATGTCCAGTGGGTGATGTCAGACAGGAGGAGGCGTGACTCAGACCTCCAATCAGAGGCTGAGCATCAGAACCCTGAGTCACGCCCCCTCGCCTGCTCCTGCTTGACATCACCCACTGGACATTAGGGAGTCTAGTTAACTTATCTGACACCAAAAGTAACTGCACCCATTGCTCAGGAACGGTGAAGGCTAGAGGAAAAATTCCAACTGTGCCAGAATCAGGATGAAATGGGCTCAAGCTGGTGGAGGTGGCAAGAGGTCCTCTCTAAGGAAAACCATTAATGACAAATGGCAAACTTCTATCTGCTACATTAGATGATAATTAGGGGATACATTGCTATAGTATAGATGATGAAACAAGTTTATCTACAGTTCTGTACAATGGATGTCATGATTTGTTATGTCAAGTGACCAAGTCTAGCTACATCTAATGATGCCACATCTAGGATGGTGTATCGTTCCTGAACATGGCCCTGTTGAGTTACATGAGGTTCTATGGAAGAACGCTGATATCTCAGTGACAATATCAGTTATGTTGCATGTGACAAACCCAGCTCTGCTACACCTTTGTCAGAACATATACAGTGTGTGTATATATATATATATATATATATATATATATATATATACCACCGATATTACAATGAGTTGTGCCAAATAACAAACTCAATACTGCTACCTCTGACAATGGTTTTTCCTGTGTCCGCTCCTTCTGCACTCATCGGCTCTGCTACATCTTACCTGACTGATCTGTCTAACTCTCCCAGTAAAGAACGTTTACCTACAGTCCTTTGGACAACTATGGCTATAGGAGGTGTCGCACATGACAAACTCAGCTCTACTACATCGTGTGTCATGTTCTACGCATACGCTAATAATACGGTTCTTACCGTAGGGAGATTTTCTCAATGTGCCGTCTTATTACAGGTCGGTGCACTTCTATTCTGGGAGGATTATTCCCTGTTTTATTCTAATTACAGACTGGCCCTTTAATTGAAATCCACCTCTAGCAGAGCAGCCGAGGAGTCTGGAGGATAACCAGTACTGAGGCAGCCATATTGGTTAGCACCCAGCTTTCCCAGACTCAGAAACATCAAAAAGGAACAACTCTGTCATTTATATTTTCAGAAGGTTTTTGCAGGATTTCTTAAACCCCTCAATCACTTTTGTCATGTAGATGTATATTTATTATATTATATATTTATATTATATTGCACTTATTTATTTATTATTTGTGTCGCTTCTCATTACTCAAAGAAAAAAACTTTATTTTGGGTTCAGAGACAACTAATGTGTCTGTTTTTTATTTTATTTTATTTTTTTTTGCATCGGGGCCCAGGAGCTTCTAGTTACCCCCCTGGTGGCCGCACCTTGCCCTGCACCCATGCCATCCTATCCTATAAAGCAGTATTAGATTTTTTTTTGCTGTGTGGTCATCCCATAATCCAAAATATTTGATAATCCGACAACTATTAGATCCTATTGCCGTAGAGTTATATGGATTATGTTTGCCAGGATTGATACATGGATGGTATCTCTGGGGGCCAATACCTGGGGCCCCTGCCATTCAGTTAGTTAAAGAGGACACAGCACCCATGTGACTTCTTTTCTGTGCTGATGTCATCACATTCATTGGTCACATGGTACAGCAGAAGCTCAGTCCCATTCAAGTGAATGGGGCTGAGCCGCAATACCAAACACAGCCACTATACAAAGTACGGCGCTGTGCTTGGTATTCAGTGAAGAGGTCGTGGTGGTCGCCTCAACCCTGCCATCCCTACGAAAAGCTGGTCTGTGTTGGTCCAACCCCGACTACTCACATATTGATGACGTATCCTAAGGATCCTTTAATCCCTTTTAATGCTCATGTGCATTTAAGGGGGACACTATAGGGAATGAGACAGTTCAATTTACTCCTTGTTTTTCCAGGACTTTAGGTGAGGGGCGAGCTAGGTGTCCAATGGTTATAGCGTGAGATGATAGCGACCAGACCACCCATTAACCTCTTCCTTCCCCGATCACTGAGAACAATGTGCATTGTGTAGTAGCTGAGGTTTCATGATCAGAGCAGACTCCAGGGCTTCATAGATCTGCAATAGGAGCAACTGTATATACAATATGTCCAATAGTAGAAATCTCTGAGCGGTGCCAAAGGGGTTAATTCAGGCCACAGATCAGAGGCGCTCCAAGATCCCGGACTTACCCAAGTCGCCTTCTCACCTGTATTGATGATCATTGTAATCAGATTTTCCCTGTAAATTTGGGAGTCCATAAACCAAGCCCTGTTAAGTCCACACTTATTAGATTCCTCTACGTTCCCTGTACCAGTTTAGGTAAATTAACCCCTTTTCGCTGGTGTATGTTTAAGTTTTTACTTACTGGCCATAGCGGCAAGTACCTATTATATGGTCTCTTAAAGGAACACTTTGGGCATAACTAACTGACTGTTATACTGTGTTATACCTAGTGCGATCCAAAGGGGCGGAGCATAATGCTGTGTTGTGTACCGCCCCCGAGGACCATGCAAAGTATAACAGTCTATCATTTATGCCCTGACCACTACCTTGACTGCCAGTCACATGATATTGAACTAGTATCCTGTTATAGTTCTGAAGTGTGATGCAACTACCCCCAGCATGCCCTGCTATTATTTTTACAAAAAATTTTGGATCGAAAGATTTTTTTAACAATGCAATACTATTTTAACTCACTTTCCATCATCGTAGGAGCCTAATGTGTATTTCATGGTCCACATACATATTACCGTTTTTTTTAATAATCGTTTTCTATTCTTAAATTATTTTCTGGCGTAGTCATTGTTTTTAGATTTCAAAGCAGTAAAAATTGTTATAAGAAATCTGGGTGAATTCCAAAATTTTGTTCTGCTCCCATTAGCAAAATTTCTATGCATTATATAGGTGTAGTATGTATGTGGCCGACCAGGCCATGCAGCAGTGGCGATCACCGGGCAGATTCAGTATTGGTCGGGGTTCACATATTTTCCGTTTCAGATATTGGTTAAGTTTGTCCTGTGCGTTGATCCCACACTGTACATACCCAAAGTATATAGTGGTCATATACACAAAATATGGGCCCCACGCTTTCCCTATTGGTCCACATTACAGTGCTGCAGCTGTTTTCCCTTCAGAGCAGCGCTCCTGACAACCCACTGTGCAGGGAACTATATCATAGGTCCATATAAGTGGATGCTAAATTCCCGGCAAGGTGGTTGACCTGGAGTTCTGCAGGGAAAGCCAATAATGCAGCCCGGACATTGTCAGGGTTCGGGTTGTATTGGTGTAGCAGAGGATCCATCGGGGGCTCCAACACAATAATGACACCCAAATTTGAAGGGTGCTATGGTCTATTTTCTAGGGGTTCTTGAAGGTTGTCCCCAAGGACAAAGTCAGTCCTGGAAATGAAGGGGCCACACATGGCTTTATGAGATCGGAGTCCCCCTTTAACCCCATACATAAGGTGATTTTATGGATTTCTCATGTCTATATTTTTTACTTGTAGTGACACGATTTAATGCATTATAACACCGCGCTCCATTAACACCCCCATTCACCCCCCCCCCCAGCCCGTCTGACAAATTTCTCCCCCACCAAGGGGTCGCGCCTCGTGTATATTTTTTGCCGCCTTTTATAGAGTTATTTGTGGCTGTCTGATTTCTTTGTTGTTTTCGGCAAACACTTTCTAAGGGAATGCTTAATGAAAATGTCATCAATCCGGCGCGCTGTTTGCTCCATTCAAATGACTTGCTCATTGATGCTACAACAGAAGTGAGTGTCCATTTGGTATACATTAGCGAGGAGTTTTAGCTGCAGCCTGACATATTGTTCATTTTCAACACTGTCACGTTGCGTTCTCGCCGAGCACATTTTAATTTTTTGATCAGTAATCAGGCAGAAGTTGCTTTTTAGCATATTAAAGTGTTAGCTGTCTTGTCTCCGCTCCAATCCAAAGGGGAGGGTCGCCATCTAGTGACACCGCGCTGAATTGCACTTGGACGTTTCCAACAACTGTGAAGAATTGGTAACCGTCTACGAGAAAACTTTCCTCTTTGATCTTCTGAATTCTCATGTATAACACGTAGGAAAACTTACCTGTTTGGAGGACAAGTCCGCTCGGGGATGGAGGTTGTCTTGACTGTTCTGATCTATAGGGGGCAGTGTTGTAATATGTAGCACTGGTATAGTCATAGACTTACACTAACTCTTTAATAGACACCGCTCCATCTATATTGGCACAGTTGCAATTTTTTCTATAGATAACACCTCTATAGATAACACCACTGACCCATCATTACATCACTGCTGACCATAGATGATGTCACAGATTATCTCCTCCCCCTCCCTGCACTGAGCAGGTCTAGAAAACGCTCCCTCTCGGCTCTGGACTATTGCTGTCTATGGCCATGACTATGCTGTAAAGCAGGTCACTAAATGCTGTGAATAGAGCAATGTCGAGGCCGATACATTTTAAATGCATTGATATGAAAGAGGACCAAGGGCTGGGCCCACAGGTTCAGCAGGTACACGATGCCACACAGACGCACACAGTGTTTTAATCCCCAGGACAAAGTTTACTGAATAAGTCACAGAATAGCGATCTGGGAAAACATGTAACACGGTATAAACAGAGAAGAAATACAAACTAATATGCAACAGAATATTGCAGCAAACTAACACTATACTCCTAGTTCCCACAGTTACTTAACAGGTACCAGATACAAGTCCTTTAAGAACACGGTTCTCCTGGATCGGTCCCTCGTTGGGGTGCACCCTAAGTATTGCGCAATACTATTTGTAATCCACAGTGAAATGGGGTCTTCACATAAAAGTACAGTTATATCCTATGCTCCAGCTCTCCACTTAACAGACAGGCCAATTTCCCAGATGATAAGGTGTCAGCGTAAGAGTCCCTTATATTTCACCACGTGGACGCGGCCAAGCCGTACTTACAAGTCCTTGAGGCCTTCCTCTCATGTGGTCTCCTTTACCTTCTGAGCTTCAGAGCTTTCCAGACTCAGTCCACAGCCAGCATGGCAGTTCTTCCATCCAGCAGAGCACAGGCTGCCTTCCAGCATGTCAGGTCTCCACTGTCCCCTCAGCACATCACCTCCAGCCAGGACCCTTCTCTCCACAGAACTCTACTTCCTGTTTCCTGGTAATGGATGATGCAAATGACTATCTCCAGTGCAAGGTATCAAAACTGCAATCCCAGCACACTGCCAGGCTTGTAGGAGTCCAAAATGTCCCAGTAATTATCTGTAATCAGAGTTTGCAACCTCGAACAATATTTACATTCTGAAGAATTAATTGCATTAATTCCCTATGGGCATTTATTAATTTGCTGCCACCTACTGACCAAAGTTAGTTCCTGACAGTTTACTACATCACACCCTTACATGCCACCCCACTAAAATGTTGGCGTCCCGACAACTCTACCAAATAAAATCATCAGCTGCATAGCGCTGAGGGGGGATACCTGCCGTGGAGCGCTCCGACCTGCGAATGCCTGGGTTTGGTGTCACTGGTGTAGGAACTGTATTCAACTCCTCTCGGGGTAGTACTGCAGTTTCTGGGGTATCATTTGTCACAGGACATTCAGGAGTAGGCACTTCATTCGTCTGTACAGGCGGCATAGTGACCAGCCACCACTCGGTGTCTCTTGAACGCACTGGGTCTGGACGTCTTTGCTCAACTTCTCCAGTATTTTCAAGCAAGGACCGTCCCTCAGAAAGACATGGTCTCAGCATGTTACGGTGTAACCTCCGAGTTGGCCCATCAGAGTTTTCTGCTTGGACATCATAGACTGGACCTTCTGAAAACACTTGTCGTTTCACAATGTAGGGCTGTGATTCCCAGCGGTGATCCAATTTGTTAGTGGGCCGCTTTTCACGAACCAGTACTCTTTCACCTGGTAACAATGGTACTGTTTGCACCGGTTGATGATCTCTAGGGACTTGCTTTTGCAATCTCTCATTGACCACCCGTTGGATGGTTCTCAGTTTGTCTCGGTGTTCCTGCACCCAAGATTCAGCGGTTCTAGTTATCTCTTCAGAAGGTGGGTTGAGATTCATTTCCGTGATTTCCTGTCCAGGACGACCAAACAGCAGCATGTACGGGGTATAGCCAGTAGTGTTATGAACACGATTATTGTATGCCCAGAGCAGCTCGGGCAAATATTCAGGCCAGCGCCTTTTACGATCTGTTTCCAGAGTACGGAGCATCTGTAGAAGTGTTTTGTTGAACCTCTCACAGGCTCCATTGCCCTGCGGGTGGTACGGAGTTGTTCTTGACTTCTCCATCCCATACAGTCGACATAGCTCTTCCATCAGTTTCCCTTGAAAGCAAGCTCCTTGGTCAGAATGAATTCGTTTCGGGCATCCATACACCTGGATGAAGTGTCTGCACACTGCACGGGCGGCTGACTCTGCCGTCTGGTCACGGGTTGGTACTGCCACAGAGAACTTTGTGAAGTGATCCGTCATCACAAGGCAATACTGATGCCCACTCACTGATTGTCCGATTAAGATGTAGTCAATCATCAGAATTTCTAGTGGTGCGGATGTATGAATCACTTGAATGGGGGCCCGCTGCTCTGGAGGTTTCGCCAGCTCACAAACTCGGCATTTTTGGCACACTTCCCTGACAATTTGCTCCAGCCGGGGACAGTATACGAATCTCTGCACCCACCTGTACGTTTTCTCTGCTCCAAAGTGGGCACCCTTCTCATGTCCCTCAAGGGCTACTCTTCGGGCCAAGACACCTGGGATCACTATTTGCCACCTCTCTTCAAGATCTGTCGGCAGGAACACTCTCCGATACATGACCTCATTTTGAATTATTAGCCGGTCCCATTGTTGTAACAGTTTCCATCCGTCTGAAGACAAATGACTTCGCATGTCAAGATTAGGCCAGGTTTCCATTTTAACCCAGTATTTTATTTTCCGTAAGTCCGAATCATCATCCTGCACCTGTGCCCATTCTTCTTCAGTCTTCCCTAATAGCACCGTGCCACCAGTAGCCACCCCACTTGAGCTTGCCAAGGGTGACCGTCGGGGCACTCGACTGAGATCAGGTATTTCAGTTCCTTCATTTTCTTCATCGACCTCTCTGACTGGCACCTCCCAGGTGACTCTAGATAGTGCATCAGCATTGGTATTGTCTTTGCCAGCACGATATTTGATGGTATAGTTATACTTCGCTAGTCTAGCCATCCACCTCTGTTCTAGAGCACCAAGCTTTGCATTCTGCAGGTGGGCCAATGGATTATTGTCTGTTCGTACTAGTACATGGGCCCCGGTCAGGTACCCTGAGAATTTCTCGGTCATCGCCCAAACCAACGCCAACAACTCGAGCCTGAAGGAGCTGTAGTTATCCGGATTCCTCTCAGAGTCCCGTAGGGATCGACTAGCATATGCGATGACTCGTTCTTGGCCTTCCTGTTCTTGAGCTAACACTGCTCCTAATCCGTGCAGGCTTCCATCGGTATACAGGATGAATGGCCTGTCAAATTGAGCAAATGCCAGGATGGGAGCGCTAGTCAGGGCCTTCTTTAGTTCATCAAATGCTTGTTGCTGAGGCGGCCCCCATGAGATAGGGCGTGTCTTCGGACCCTGGGAAGTCCCTCTCAAGAGTTCATGTAGTGGACCAGCGATTTTCGCAAACCCTTTTATAAATCTTCGGTAGTAACCAGCCAGTCCCAAAAACGCTCTCACTTCCCGAAGTGTCTTGGGCTGAGGCCACTTGCTCACGGCCTCCACCTTACTATCTGCAGGACGAACTCCTTCAGCAGATACCTCATGTCCCAGATACTCTATGCTGGTTTGAAAGAGATGGCACTTTCTTGGTTTGATTTTAAGGCCATGAGCGCGGAGCCTACTGAGCACTTGCCGCAATCTCCTCAAATGTTCTTCAAATGTGGGTGCATGGACTATCACGTCATCCAGGTATATCAGTATCGACTCGAAGTTCAATTCACCCAGGCAGTGTTCCATCAGACGTTGGAAGGTACCCGGAGCATTCGTCAGCCCAAATGGCATTCTGTTGAATTCGTACAGCCCCATCGGTAGAATAAAGGCAGTTTTCTGCCTATCCTTTTCTGCAACAGGTACCTGCCAGTAGCCGCTTGCCAGATCTAGGGTTGAGAAATACTTGGCACGCTGCAAAGCCGTCAATGACTCTTCTATCCTTGGCAGAGGAAAGGCATCCTTTACTGTGGCTGCATTCAATTTTCGATAGTCCACACAGAACCTCAAGGACCCATCTTTTTTCCGCACCAAAACCACCGGCGCAGCCCATGGGCTTTGGCTTTCCTTCACTATCCCACTGTCTATCATCTGAGACAGCATGGTCTTCACCTCTTGGTAGAGAGTAGGTGGGATCTGCCGGTATCTTTCTCGTATTGGGGGAGTATCCCCAGTGGATATTTCGTGCTCAATGGCCGTTGTGCACCCAAAGTCTTCCTCACTCCGAGAGAAAGCAGATTGAAACTCCCACAGTACGGCTTCAATTCTTTCCATTTGATCAGAGGTGAATTGGCTTGCATCAATTTCCATTTGCTCCAAAATTCGCTGGCCATTCCACTCAGGTGTGGGCTTCTCTTCAAAATTCTGGTCCACTGCCAAAGTCCAAGCATCACCTTTCACTACCCGTAGGGCTAACTGTCTACCTGTGAGTGTCTCTGCTTGGAGCACATGCAATTCAGCCACTTTCTCTCCTGCATGAAATGTAACTTCATAATCATGTACGTTGATACACCGGACTAGCACTTGTCCATCTGCAACTGATACAATTGTTCTGGCGATCACTGGACTTCGGCTAGCTTCTGACAAGCCCAGGGGTTCAATTAGCACATCTATGCCATTCAGCTTCCGGTTTCCTCCAATCGGCATACGTATTATCTTCTCCTGACGTGGGGGTACGGTGCAAGTAGTCCCATATGGAGCATATACTGTTCCAATGGGTTTACCCACAGGGGTGCTTTTACAGATACCGCATGCTCTGATCAAGCGCTGGAATGCTCTCCGGGTGGGCTTATGGGAAGTTGCTTTCTTCCAATAACCAGGGCCCTCTTTTGAAAACATGACTTGATCTAGTTCTCGCAGGATATTCATTCCCAGTACGACTGGGGCTTCATCTCGAGCTGGCTTCTCCACCAGCACCACTCCCTTCTTGCCAACGTCTTGTCCGCATAGCTCTATTCTCATCCAAGCTACTCCGAACACAGGTATAGCAGTCTGGTTCACAGCCGTTAACTTAATCAAAGTGTCCTTCTCAGGTTTCATCAGATGGCCGAAGTTTCTCTCAAAGAATTTCAAAGGCATCGTGGTTACTTCTGATCCTGTGTCTATAAGACATCTCACCCATTGTCCTTCAATCAGCACTTCCAAGTAAGGGCTTTCGGCCACAAGGTCCCGAGGGTCTTCAGGGGCGTCCTGGCACTTTACTTCCCCCGCGGCATGCCCCGCTGCCACAGGGAGTTCCCGTTTAACGGAAGACATTCTGGGTTTGCGTGGTTCCTCAGGCATTGCCGGGCGATATGTCCTCTTTCTTGGCATATCCAACACTGGGGGCCCCTTGCCCTCGAATAACTTGCAGAACCCCAAGTCTGTCCAGGTGTAGGTGGATACGGACTGGGGTGATGCATGGTGAAGTTTCTTGTTCCCTCCTCCAGAGGAGCTTGACATGGTGCAGTAGCCATCAGAGCAGCACCCCTTTCCCAGTGTTCAGGCGGAACTGGGGCCTGTAACCGTTCCAACTGTCTCTGAATTTCTCCCACCGATGTGCTAAGTACCTTCACCAACTCTCGCAAATCTTCTTCATTGGAAGGAGTTCTCTGACTTGCTGCAGACTGCATTCTCACGTTGTACACTCCATACTCTTCTTCTTTATCTCGAGCCACTGCTTCTGCTTGTATCCTCTGAAACTGTAAAGTAGCATCCACCCGGATACGGTCCTTGAGCACCTGGCGCAGAGGAGGGCTTCGCAAACCGAGGATGAACTGATCCCGGAGGATTTCATCTCCATTTCCAAGGTCATTAGCACCCCTGGCCTCTCTCTTTCGTACATGTGACCAAATCTCCTGGAGGGCATTGGCAAATTGGGGGATGGTCTCATCTTCACGCTGGAAGCGAGTGAAGAAGCGGGATCTAAGGCTACCGGTACTGGATGTTTCTCCATAAATGGACTCGAGGATCGAGATTATAGATTCCAGTGTCTTCCTTTCTTCCTCAGGGCGCAGCATTACAGTGCGTCGGGCATCTCCTTCCAAGGCATTCAGCACCACATCTGATTGCAGATCAGGAGCCAAATTATATAACCGGAGGGTGCTTTTAAGATGTGCAACCCAGTCTTCTAGTGGCCTATTCTGACCATCATATCGTACTAATTGACTCAAGATCGCCCCTGCAGGCAGACACATAATCGGAGCTGCTGCCATGGCAGGAGGGTTGACTGGGGCCTCAGGTGGAGCTTCCCCGGACTCTGAAGCGTTCTGCATGGCGATCAATGTACCCTGCTCGCAGCGCCAAATGAAAGAGGACCAAGGGCTGGGCCCACAGGTTCAGCAGGTACACGATGCCACACAGACGCACACAGTGTTTTAATCCCCAGGACAAAGTTTACTGAATAAGTCACAGAATAGCGATCTGGGAAAACATGTAACACGGTATAAACAGAGAAGAAATACAAACTAATATGCAACAGAATATTGCAGCAAACTAACACTATACTCCTAGTTCCCACAGTTACTTAACAGGTACCAGATACAAGTCCTTTAAGAACACGGTTCTCCTGGATCGGTCCCTCGTTGGGGTGCACCCTAAGTATTGCGCAATACTATTTGTAATCCACAGTGAAATGGGGTCTTCACATAAAAGTACAGTTATATCCTATGCTCCAGCTCTCCACTTAACAGACAGGCCAATTTCCCAGATGATAAGGTGTCAGCGTAAGAGTCCCTTATATTTCACCACGTGGACGCGGCCAAGCCGTACTTACAAGTCCTTGAGGCCTTCCTCTCATGTGGTCTCCTTTACCTTCTGAGCTTCAGAGCTTTCCAGACTCAGTCCACAGCCAGCATGGCAGTTCTTCCATCCAGCAGAGCACAGGCTGCCTTCCAGCATGTCAGGTCTCCACTGTCCCCTCAGCACATCACCTCCAGCCAGGACCCCTCTCTCCCCAGAACTCTACTTCCTGTTTCCTGGTAATGGATGATGCAAATGACTATCTCCAGTGCAAGGTATCAAAACTGCAATCCCAGCACACTGCCAGGCTTGTAGGAGTCCAAAATGTCCCAGTAATTATCTGTAATCAGAGTTTGCAACCTCGAACAATATTTACATTCTGAAGAATTAATTGCATTAATTCCCTATGGGCATTTATTAATTTGCTGCCACCTACTGACCAAAGTTAGTTCCTGACAGTTTACTACATCACACCCTTACAGATACATTGTAACAAACTACCAGGAAAGATCATGAAAATGGTGAAGAACTGAGATACAATGTATATGAGAACAATTCAGTTCTGATTTCCTATAAAGGGGTTGTCCAGGATAAGAAAAACATGGCTACTCTCTTTCCAAAACAGCGCCCCCTGTATGGGTTTGGTCTGGTATTGCAGGTTATCGCCATTGAAGTAAATGGAACTTAGCTGCAGTACCGCATGCAGCCTGTGCACAGGCGCGGCGCTCTTTTTGAAGCATAGCCGTGTTTTTCTAAGTCAGGAACTCTGCTTGCTGTCAGTACTTGGAAATTTCTTGTCTATCTCCAAAGACTGAAAATGATATTAAGAGTAGTCAGACCCTATAAGCCCCTTCCCCTCTCTGACTGTCCATTAGTCAGTAGATAATGACACAGCCTGCATTGGACAGTAAGTTATGTCCTCGGTATAATCTCCAAGGAAATTAGCCTGCGAAAGTGACAATTGTCGCCAAGGAAGAGACGTGTGAATTATACCGTTATTAGCAGCCGGCGCGCACCTCCTTAGGAAATGTTACCGTGTAATTACATTAAAGTTGTCTGTGTTTGATTCGTTCTGCTGAAACGGATAATGCGAGGTGGAGATGAGCAATCACCTGAACAAATAGGACTGGAAAATCTTCCGAAATACCTGGAACGCCCCTATTTTTACTTGTCGAATTATATTCGCTAAGAAGACCGGGCCGCCTGTAAGGCCAAATAGTTCATAGCCTGGCGCTTTGATGGTAAGGGGTGTGAAGACTTTTGCAACTAGTTTGTGTATCGTTTCTAATGTTTCTACTCTTTTGTTACTATGTAGTCCTTTGTGTCTTCATGGTGACAGACTACAAACACAGGTAGTCAGATCCTGCACTCAATCTAGGGCTTTATTCTCATGACCCCATGTGACGTCCTGCAGCAAAAAAAAGCTCATCATGGTTTCTCCTGCAGAGCTTTTTGCTAGGGTTGAGTGATTGGGATCGGAAAGGATCGGATCCCAATCGGCGATCGAGCAAATATCGGGATCTGATTTTGAAATCTCAAGATCAGCTCAACCCTAACAGTTCCCATAGAGAAGCATTGACTAGGGTTGAGCGATTGGAAAAGATCGGATCCCGATCGGCGATTGAGCAAATTTCACGATCGGGATCGACTGGAAAATGTTCGGAAATCGGATTTTAAAATCGATCCTGAAATCTCATGATCGGCTCAATCCTACTTTTCACGGATAATCTGCTTCCATTATGCCGGCGTTTCCGTAGGTATAATTGACATGCTGCAAGTTCCAAACCGCCACGGTTTTGGAAATGGCAACGTGTCCGCACTTGTCTATTTCCCGTTATGGCAGCCTAACCGTGGCAGCAGAGTTCCCTCATAACCATGCTACTACCTCTGCCTACCACTAGGGGAGCTCACTGCATGCACATTTCTAGCTGTCCTATTGGTTGGGGAAACATAGCTACATAGGCAGTGGGCGCCCCCTAGGGTAACCTGCTAGCTAGTGGCGGTCTGGTCTGCTATAGAGGGAGTTCTGCAGAATCCTGGACGTTCCAGGAGAGTTTGTAAGTATGTTCTCAGGTGAAGGGGGATCATGAATCCATATTTCAGGTCCCCCCATAGTATACAGTACGTAGAATCCGCTGCCGTTATCGTATCACCACTGTGTGTAGAAGGAAGGCTTTGTATCCTCCATTGAGGTTGATGTTAATAGTGCGGTCTGTGGGAGGCGGGAGCCTTCCGAGCTGCGACTCCTGTCTCGCCAGTGTATATGATACTATTGATCTCCTGCTAAAAGATGGACCTGTTCCTTTTGGGTTTTAAATCTTATCCAATTATCCCCCATGGAGCCGAGAGGTCTGAGGCTGTGCATTAAGTGACACGGTGAGAGTGCGCATCCCGCCGTGTAACCTGGCACCGGGGCACCGAGGTTAACACACTGTGTGATATCTCAGGAGCCCGGGGAGTGTGAGGGCCGGGGCAGATCACGTGATAACGCAGAACACAGCGCTTGTCTCATGGGCTTACGCTCGCTCAAAAGTCGGATCCAAAAACCTTTACTTGTTGTATGGCCGGTAAAGACAATGGTGGAGTGAGAATGGAAATAGTGTAAGGAAATATCTACAGGGAAGAGACGGAACTATGAGAAACCCGGGGATGGAGAAGAAGATTGGAGGGCGAAGTGTTGTTATGTTATTAATGGGGGAGTAACATATATTAAACCTATATATGACTGGATATTATCTATCTATCTATCTATCTATCTATCTATCTATCTATCTATCTATCTATCTATCTATCTATCTATCCCTCCCTCCATCCATCCATCCATCTTTCTATTAGCTCCATCTCACCATCTCATCCCTGGTGCCCCCTATCATTCGTCAGGTTAGGGATCTCGCCGCCACTATTTAGCACTAAATAATTTGGATCAATGGATTTCTGGTAACATTCTTGGGTCTAGGGCGGAAAGAGAAATACAATGTGTATAGCCCTGGTGATATAGGGCAGAGCTGGTCCATTTCAAGGACTTTCCTTCATACGTCCATCTCTCTCGCAGACTGCTCCCCACTCTGTTACACAACCTGCAGAATATTTCTATTACAAACTGCTCTGCATACCTTCACAGTCCGCTCCTGTCCCTTCTGTTGCACAGAATGTTCTTGATGCCCCTAATGTCCCCCTTGTGTCGGTCTATAAAACAGACTAGTCTTCATGTTTGCATCTCTCTCACACACTGCTCTCTATGATCACCTCTTTTCAACAAACTTCCCCATACTCTCCTCCTCCCAAACACAGACTACTCCCCATGTCCCCCTATTTTACTCAAGACTTCTATCCATGGCTATCTCTACCAAAGATTGCTCCCAACGCCCCCCATTACAGACACTTCTCCACATTCCCCAATCTCTCTCGCAGACTGCTCCCCATGCCCAATTACTGATATTTCTCCACATCCTCCAATCTCTCTTGGAAACTGCTCCCCATTGCCCCATTATAGACACTTCTCCATATGCTCATATCTGTCTTGCAGACTGTTTCCCATGGCCCATTACAGAGACTTCCCCACATGTCCTTATCTCTCTCGCAGACTGCTCCCCGTGCCTCATTACAGAGACTTCTCCACATGTCCTTATCTCTCACGCAGACTGTTCCCCACACCCCCTTTATCATGACTTCTCTACAAGCCACTATCTCTCTTGCAAACTGTTCCCATCACTCTCACAGGCTGCACACCATACCCCCATTTCTCCTAGACTGCTCCCTATATATCCTTCTGTTGCACATACTTCTTTCCATACTCTCACCTCTCTTAGTCTTCTTCACATAGTCCTACCTTTCCCACAGACTGCTCCCCATAGCCCACTCTCCAAGATTTTGCTTCCCATGACCCTCCCTTTACAGACTGCTCCCCTCCTTCACTTATATATTTAGTCCGCCCATTATTCTGTTAGCTCCCTTACATGTCATTGTGATCTATCTATCTAGCTGATACAACCTGTACATTAGACTCACATCTGTCTGTCCTGATCTCATCAGCTCCCCCTAGTGGAGGCTGCAGATATCCAGGGTATCAACATTTAACTCTGACTCTATGATATAATTGTATAACAATGGAGCCCCGAACCTTGTACAAATACTTTGTATGATGAATCCTGACGTGTGACCTGCAAACATTCTCACATAACTCTTAGTAAATATTGCACAACGTTTGTTTGTTACAAACCAAGGTTGGAAAAAAAAGTTCCTTCACAAAACACCTTATTTAGAAGAAGACGACTGGTAATCGTACAGCGGGGAATGCCTCACCCTAGGGTGACAAGACTCTTCATTCTCTTGGAACCAAAACCCAGAAAGGAAATCTCCTTCAGCTGCTAAACACATTTGTTTTTGTCATGTTTGTTTTTTGATGTTTTTGCCCCCCGGTGATTTCCATCCAGCACCTGATTCCACACCGGGGTAATAATTACCGGCATAATAATGTCACTATTCTTATCTGCGGCCTCTGGCTTATTGTCAGAAAGTTCTCATACTCATAATGAACCTGAGACCTGAACCCATCCGGACACTACTGCGGAGAAAACTGGGATGTTCTTGTAATACTGTTATATGTGTGTATGTAGTAGATACAGAATTACATAGAAACATAGAGAAAGAGAAGGACAGACAGAGGAAAGAAAGATAGAAAGAAAGAAGATAATACATAGAGAGAGAGAGAGAGGAGAGAGAAAGATAGATAGACTAGATAGATAGATAGATAGATAGATAGATAGATAGATAGATAGATAGATAGATAGATAGATAGATAGACAATAAGAAAGTTTGCTACACCTATACATGATAGATGCAATAGATAGGGAATATATATAGTATCTATAATAGAGAGTGCAGCTCTGGAGTATAATACAGGATAAGTAATGTAATGTATGTACACAGTGACTGCACCAGCAGAATAGTGAGCGCAGCTCTGGAGTATAATACAGGATAAGTAATGTAATGTATGTACACAGTGACTGTACCAGCAGAATAGTGAGCGCAGCTCTGGAGTATAATACAGGATAAGTAATGTAATGTATGTACACAGTGACTGCACCAGCAGAATAGTGAGCGCAGCTCTGAAGTATAATACAGGATAAGTAATGTAATGTATGTACACAGTGACTGCACCAGCAGAATAGTGAGTGCAGCTCTGCAGTATAATACAGGATAAGTAATGTAATGTATGTACACAGTGACTGCACCAGCAGAATAGTGAGCGCAGCTCTGGAGTATAATACAGGATAAGTAATGTAATGTATGTACACAGTGACTGTACCAGCAGAATAGTGAGCGCAGCTCTGGAGTATAATACAGGATAAGTAATGTAATGTATGTACACAGTGACTGCACCAGCAGAATAGTGAGCACAGCTCTGGAGTATAATACAGGATAAGTAATGTAATGTATGTACACAGTGACTGCACCAGCAGAATAGTGAGCGCAGCTCTGGAGTATAATACAGGATAAGTAATGTAATGTATGTACACAGTATGTATACCAGCAGAATAGTGAGCGCAGCTCTGGAGTATAATACAGGATAAGTAATGTAATGTATGTACACAGTGACTGCACCAGCAGAATAGTGAGCGCAGCTCTGGAGTATAATACAGGATAAGTAATGTAATGTATGTACACAGTGACTGCACCAGCAGAATAGTGAGCGCAGCTCTGGAGTATAATTCTAGAGAAAGAAAGCAATGTATATACCAGGTTACTCACTTCTGTTTACATACATTCTATCTGATGTAATTTTTGCTTAAAGGGAAACTTACATATTTTGAGGTTTAGATTAAAGGGGGTGTCCAGAAAGAAATTATTTTTTTTAAATTAGGCTGGGAAGGTGAAAAAAAATAAAAAATAATCCTACTCACCTGTCCCCTGATGCTCCGGTGTCCTCCCAGCATCCGTTTGACCCTGCTGCTCTGCTGTCTCTTTTCCTCATCGGCTGTCTCATCACGTGTCCCTTTCCTTAGGCTGATTGGCTGCAGTGGTCACAAAAGAAAACAGCGGATTTACAGGACCGAATTGCTCTTGGAGGCATCGGAGCACCGGGGACAGGTGAGTATGTTTTGTTTGTTTTTTTTTAAAAAAAAAATTTATACGCTCCCCGACCTAAAGTAAATTTTGACAAATGATCTTGGACAACCCCTTTAATTTGCTAGTATGGACCTCTATGGCTGGATTGGTATAGGTGTGTTTGTACAGTGTGTGCGCTCACAATGACGGAGATGTTGGAACACGCCACTCTCGGGGTCACATTCCGTGACCTGTGTTCTGTTGGTTTAATTAAATAACTGACGGATGGATTTTGTTCGCTTGAGGCACAAGGGAAGAATCAAAGGTTTGTTTGCACGTGAGGAGAAGAACAGGGGGAGTTTTATTATGTCTCATCCAAAATTAATTCTCATACACAAAACACAACCCCCCGGGCAGATCTCATGGACTCTCCCACCATAGATCACTGCCATCTTCCTAGACCAGAGCGCAAGTCTTAGCAGTAAATGCCGATTCTTGTTGTGAAGTCTCTGTATCTATTTTTTCTTCTAGGAGAGTTGGGTGACCTTTCCATTGCTTTTCCCTGCTCTTGTGTTGCAAATGTGCACCAAGGGCACCTTCATGCATGGGAAGAAGAGGGCTGGACTCATGGCCATGTGTTCTTGGTGTTACTATAAGGTCATTTGCCTTGGGCAGGTGCAGGGAGCTGACAGCTATGTCTCTGAGTCTGTCCAGGGGTGAAGATATGGGAGTGGTTGGCAGGGCATTTGTCCCAGGTGGTTGGTGCCATGCGTTGTGCACCCTCATTGCACAGAACTGGGGAAGCCAACTGAATCTTTGCCCTTGGTGAACCTTGTAAGATCCCATGAGGACTGCTAATAGGGGGCAGCAGATTAGCTTGGACATGCTCTCTCATGTTGTACTTGATAATGGTGTCCCAGGAATCTTGAAGCTGCTTATAACCCTTCCGCCACAGATACACTGCTCAGTACTACTGTATGAAGTCCACCATGCCACTGCTGGGAAGGGAAGCAGCTACAGAACCAGATAAATGATCATACAGAGAATCTGCTTCTTCTAGTAAGTGTTCTCCTATCTCATCCTGCTGCTGGATTCCCAGCTACACTGCTCAGTACTGCTGTATAAAGTCCACCATGCTGCTGCTGGGAAGGGAAACAGCTACAGAACCAGATAAATGATCACACAGAGAAGCTGCTGCTTATAGTAGGTGTTCTGCTAGCTCATACCATTGCTGGATTTTTGGCTACACTGCTCAGTACTGTTGTGTGAAGATCACCATGCTGCTGCTGGTAAGTGGAACAGCTATAGAAGAGAAGATATATGATCACATAGAGAATCTGCTGCTACTAGTAAGTGTTCAGCTATCTCATCCTGCTGCTGGATTCCTAGCTACACTGCTCAGTAGTGCTTTATGAAGTCCACCATGCTGCTGCTGGGAAGGGAAACAGCTACAGAAAAAGATAAATGATCACACAGAGAATCTGCTGCTTATAGTAGGAGTTCTGCTATCTCATCCAGCTGCTGTATTCCTAGCTACACTGCTCTGTATTGCTGTATGAAGTCCACCATGCTGCTGATAGAAAAGGAAGCAGAGAGCAGCTCAGAGCAAGATATATGATCACACTCAGAACCTGCTGTTTTTAGAAAGTATTCTGCTATCTCATTCCAGTGCTGTATTCCTAGCTACACTGCTCGGTACTGCTTAACAATGTGCTCCATGCTGCTCCTTTTGAGGGAGCTCCTCTACTCCCCATAAACTAGAGACATGCTGCTGGCCAAAAAAAATCATTCTTATTATATGACATAGGTGATCCACACATGGCGTCCGTCCGTGCTAGTTGTTCTTCTGTCTGCTGTCATGTTTAGAGACCCCAATCTGATCAAGGCTAGAATAAAATGCTAAAATCCATCTCCTCCAGTAAGTTACAATCTGGATGTAGGAAGAGTTTATGAAATGCTTTCCTGCTGGCGCCGCTGATATGCTAATTCATCATCATCACCGAGATGGCTGCACTCAGTTTTACTATAATGATAGATTAGAAAATGATGAGATTTCACAGTAAGAGCCCTTAAGACCAGCGCTGGCCGGATCCAGGCTGCGGCGGGAGCTTAGGATAAATACACTGATTTCTTCCTGCAGTTTATTACAGTGTCGCAAGGTTTTTCGCTTCTTAAATTGTGACAAAAGCCCTTAGCAACCCGGTGTCTCACAGCGCCTGTGAAGATTTTAATAGACTACCATTGAGTTTTATTATGGCTGGCTTAGATGAAATGTGTCATTCCAGCTGTGTCCACTGGGTGGAAGCACGTGCAGGTTTTTTTTTTGTGTGTATACATGCTTTGCATTATTATATTCTGCTACAAGTTAAAGCGACACTTTAGACATATTGATCGATTTCCGTGATCTGTGGGATGGTCCAGATTTTCACTTCTGGCATGCAGCAGATCAGCAGAGACAAAAAATGAGTTAATAAAATTTATAAGATATAATATTTAACCTCAACAATCTGCCACCCCTTCCAATTCTGTTCAGGTAACTGCTGGTCCTTTGTGCCTAACCTGATAATTCGGGTCAAGCGATCACTGGTCGCAGCAGTGACCAGTGCTGTGTGAATGGACAAGGAAAGAGAGAGAGCAGAAGGAAACATGGGAAGCAGTGAGGTGAAGGAGAGGATTGCTTTTTATATCTGTTTTCACTTTTTCAGAGCCATTTCCAAAAGTTTGTTTTGGAAAATGTTAAGTTTTTGAGATCAGGATCCAGTTATAGCCATTTTCCATAGAAGTCTATGGTGACAGGAGTAGGAAGCAGCTGCATGAAGAGAAATACAGGCAGACACAGAGGCGGATGCTGCTTCTACTAAGGGCTCTGCTATCCCATCCCAGGTCTGTTGTATAATGTCCTCCATGCTGCTGCTACCAGTGTTCCCAGTGCTAGATTCATCATTGCACTTACTCAGTATACTTGTATAATGCTTCTCCATTCATATATTGCACATCCCTCTATTAGATTCTTAGCTACATTGCTCTGTTCTGTTGTACAATGTCCCCCATGCTGCTGCTACCAGTGTTCCCAGTGCTAGATTCATCATTGCACTTACTCAGTATACTTGCATAATGCTTCTCCATTCATATATTGCACATCCCAGTGTTAGATTCCTAGCAACACTGTCCTACATGCTTCTGCTCTTTGATAGTGAAGTATCTAAACAACTGCACATTCCTCCGTAGACGTCTATCGGCAGCAATTTTAACCCAATCGCTGACAAGACCTGTTTTAGAGAATTTAAAGAGACAAAGACATTTCAGGGGTCAGAATCAGGTGACAGCTACTGCCCATACAAGTCTAAGGAACGGGATAGAAGGAGGAATACAGACACATCAAGGGGAACTTATTTATACACTACACCTCAAAAAGGCAAAATATAGCAACGTTTTTGTACAAACCCCTTGCCATTTCCACTGCATGTAGTAGGTTATGATCTCACCAGTGCTGGAGTCCGTGTTCCGCTGCTGGGTATTGCTGTATAATGTTCTTCATGCTGCTGCTTTTGATGGTGAGCAAGACCTGGGAGTTATAGCAAGGCCTGAGACTGCAATGGATATATCAGGGACAGATCTGTTAGATGGTGGAAACAGCAGTATCTCAGTCTTAGAGAGATTTAGTTTCATATAGAGTGAGGACATGATATTAGAGACAGCAGAGAGACCGTCACTGGTGTTCTGTATGAGTGCAGGGGCGATGTCACGGGAAGATGTGTATAATTGGGTGTCCTCAGCATAAAGATGGTACCGGAAGCCAACTCTGGCTATGGTTTGTCCAATGAGGGCTGTGTAGAGAGAAAAGAGCAGGGGCCTAGGACCGAGCCCTGAGGAACCCCAACAGCAAGGGAAAGAGGGGAGGAAACAGAGCCCACAAATGATACACTGGAAGTGCGGTCTAAGAGATAAGAGGAGAACCAGGAGAGCGCAGTGTCCATGAAGCCGACTGAGCGGAGCATAGTGAGGAGGAGATGATGGTCAACAGTGTCAAAAGCTGCAGAGAGGTCCAGAAGAATAAGAAGAGAGAAGTCACCATTGGATTTAGCCATTAGGAGATCACTGGAGACTTTTGTGAGAGCCGTTTCAGTAGAGTGCAGAGCGGGGAAGCCAGATTGTAAGGGGTCAAGCAGAGAGTTAGCAGAGAGATAGCGGATAGACCAGGCGTTCCAAAAGTTTAGAGATGAAGGGGAGGTTAGAGACGGGTCGATAGTTAGCAGCACAGGACGGGTCCAGGGAGGGTTTTTTCAATAGCGGGGTTATAACAGCATGCTTGAAGGAGGACGGGAAGATTCCAGAAGAGAGAGAGAGGTTAAATATTTTAGTAAGGTAAGTAGTGACAGCAGGGGACAGAGATTGGAGAAGGTGCGAGGGGAAGGGGTCACTACTGCAGGTCGTAGGGCGAGATGAAGAAAGTAGCTGAGAGACTTCCTCTTCTGTAACAGGTTCAAAAGATGAGTAAAGACAGTCTGAAATGCGGTTGGTGAGGGGATCAGTGCTATGGTAGGTGATGGGATCAATGCCACCTGGGGGTTGGGCAGTAATTTCCTGACGGATCTTATCAATTTTATCATGGAAATACGTGGCCAGGTCATCAGCACTAAGGTCTGTGAATGGCGTCTGCACCTTGGGTGTGAGTAAGGAGTGAAAAGTTTCAAAAATCCTTTTAGGGTTGCTGGAGAGAGAAGAGATGAGGGCGGTGAAATAGTCTTGTTTGGCGAGGTAAAGGGTAGAACTATATGTCTTAAGCATAAATCTGAAGTGGAGGAAATCTGCAGGAGAACGTGATTTTCTCCAGAGACGTTCGGCAGACCTAGAGCACCGCTGAAGAAATCGTGTCTGTGGCGTGTGCCAGGGCTGCTGCCTCCTACGTGGGACTTTACGAGTGGAGGGGGGAGCCACCTCATCCAATGCATTTTTAAGGGTTTCATTATAGTGATTGATGGCCAGATTGGGACAGGAGATTGAAGAGATGGGGGACAGGGAGGACTGTAGAGTATCTAAGAGGTGCTGGGTGTCGATAGCACGTAAATTCCTATATGTGTGATGGGTAGGGGTATCTTGTGAAGGGGAGAGCGCACGGATGGTGAGAGACAGAAGGTTGTGGTCAGAGAGCGGCAGAGCAGAGTTAGTAAATGAAGAAGCTGTGAGGAGTCTATGGAAGACAAGATCAATTGTGTTGCCATCTACATGTGTGGCAGAAGAACATTGTGAAAGACCAAGCGAAGTGGTTAATGAGAGAAACTGAGGCAGCTGGGGAGTGAGGGGGGGGCAATAGGGATGTTAAAATCACCCATGATGAGGGTAGGAATGTTACTGGATAAAAAGTGGGGAAGCCAAGAAGCAAAGTGGTCCAAAAATTGGTAGGGTGAGCCAGGTGGACGGTAGATCACAGCTACCCGTAAGGAGAGTGGGCGGAAAAGTCTGATAGCATGGACTTCAAATGAGGAGAATGTGAGCGAGGGTACTGGGGGAATGGCCTGAAAAATGCACTGTGGTGACAGAAGTAAGCCTACCCCACCACCCTGCCTGTTGTCAGGCCTAGAAGTGTGTGAGAATTGTAGGACACCATGAGACAGCAGCGGGGGAGGCCGTATCTGACTGCTGGATCCAGGGCTCAGTAGAATGGCCAGAAGTAGTGTCAGAGTTGCTTTGAATATTTGGATTGCAAAACTATTAATAAATTCACAAGTGCATCATAGCTCATTGGAGTGGCAAGTTTTAGATATCTAGAGATCTCTCTATATGAGGTGGAACCCTACTTGCTGCACCAAGATGACATGAGCAACTTGTATCTTCCAGTAATGTTGTACACTGTGTCAGTCTGTAGCGTTTTAAACAGTCTTGTAGAATTCTTAAAACTAAACCATCCCCCCACAATAAGTTATTACATCCCATTTAAAAACCTTGTGCAGGAATGGAGGGAGAGGGTCAGTCATTTACTTTGATAACCTTTGGCTAATTTGTTCTGTATATTTTCGATCCTAGTAGAGTTGTGCAATTCTTTACCTAATAAAGCATGAAAACATCAAAGGCCTTGTAAAAAATTCAGTGTTAATTTCCCCCTTAAAAATTTTTACATAAGAAATAATTGGGTATGGGCTGGGATTGATACTACATGCAGTACTAAATGTTGACACTAGAGGGGGCCCTAAGAACGAGTATGAAAGACTAATAGAAACAATGGGCAGGAGCAGCAGATCTAAAACTACAGCTGGACTATGGACAGTCCATACCACGGCCAAAAAAAGGGTTATATGGTGGGGTGAGATCAAATGGGGAACTGGATCAGAAGTGGATTTGCCCAGGGTCCCAGCTATAGTAAAATCCACACAAGTCACATATTCCATTACTTGCAGGGATTGGTCCCATACAGTATACTGAACGGTCACGTCCATCTGATAATACACCGCCCACTAGAGGCCCGATGGGAAAGAGCAGGCCGTATGTTATAACGGTTGGTGCTCCCAAGTGACAGCAGCTGCAAAGGAAATGTATGGCTAACCACAGTATCAGGGACAGAGATATACATGGGGGGGATGTGCATGTACTATTTGGTGTCTTCTCAGGGTACAAATCCCCAATTTGACATGACTTCTACGCACACACACAGTGCCGACACCAGGATGAATTAAGAAAATCTTTATTCACAATACAACTGAATACACTTATATAGGCAGTTTATAAATATAGAGGGAAGGAAAGTACAGGAAAGGGGAAAAATAAAAACCAAAAAACAAAAAGGCATAAAAAATGGTTTCCAGAGGATTCGATAAATTACGATCTGATGGCTGATGTGGTGGACGTCAGTGCAATCTTATCCGCGTTACAGACCGGGGGTCGCTCTTCGCACGCGCTCTATGCAGGCAACTCCAGACCACAGACCCCGCACAGCACCCGCTGAACCTTACATGAATGTGTATAGTAGTGGGATGGGTGGAAAGTGGGCTCACCCTACAAATGGATGTCGCTGCCACCGCCAGGGGTAGTCAGCAGACACTTCCGTGACATTGGTGTCCGTACATTCAAAGCTAGCCTTAAAGTGAACGTCCCTTTGACCACCGTTTAACCCAAATAGGATCAAAGTGCTGCCCCTTATCCCAATACACTGCTCCAAATCTCCTGCACAGATATCAAATTGTATAAGAAGGCTGCCTACCGTCACCACTAGAGGGAGCCCTTGTATACAGTTACTATAGTTTAATTCAATTCACAGTTACTCCCCCTAGTGGCCATCACCGGTAGCAGGAAGGTTGATTTTAGATTACGGCGAGGATTTGGAGCCACCTATCAAAAAAAAAAAAAATTGATACACAAAATATATGAAGAAACAAACCTGCACAGGATTTTGAACCTAAAAACATGGTGTTACAAAGCAGCCGCTCACTTTAAGTGGGAAAATTCTACATCTTTGGTTCCACAAGATTAAAAAGAGCCTGAAATTTCTGTGATATGGGGGGAAAAAAACCAAAAAAACGCACCAAGTGTTAAGACAGTAAACGCCCGTTCGGATTGGTGTGTGACCTAGTGTCTAAAAAAAAAACAAAAAAACAAGCCTGCTCTGGTAGCGTAAGGGTTAAACAAAAGGGGCGGCAGGATAAACCAGTAGGGTCGGTACAGTGTATACACTTCCCCCATAAAACTTTAAAAAAGGTAACAATGCTTAGAGAGAAAAAAAAATGCAAAAAAAAAAAAAAAAAATCAAGGAGAAGTCCAGGATGAGAAAACATGGCTACGGTCTACTTACAGTCTGCGCACACTGGAGTCCTGACCGAAAAAAAGTCTACGTCAGTCAGACTTTCCAGCCCAAATCCAGCAAGAGGACTGTGATTTATAAGGAGTCCATACAAGAGTCCTCAACTACTGATGGGTTTGGGTCACAAAGTCTGGCCGATCCCACAGTGTGCGCCACACCTGTACGCAACTGGTATTGCAACTCCGCTGCACTAAGCTCAGTGGGGCCTCAGAGCTGCAATTCCAAACAAGTGCGGCACCATACTTTTTGGTAGAACATAGCCATGTTGGTCTATCTACAGACAAACCCTTTAAAATCTCCTGTAAGGTTAACCTAATCTCATACAAGTTCTCTATAACAATGGGGAGGGGAAGAAAATAAAAAAAATAATAAAAAAACCAGACACAACGCAGACGTCCCTCTCCAATACATGGCAAGCATCGGCCTGACCAGTTAGATTTGAGCAAGTGATTTTGTATTAATGTCGTCCCTGCAAGACTCTCCACCATCTAGTGCAGGGACCCATCTAGGGGTCCTCAATAGGAATGTGATAATTTGGGGGGGTGGGGTGTCAATTGCATATATAACTGAACATTCAGAGATATAGATATCTGCAATATCATGATCTGCTTGCTTTAGTACATTACTGCATAATGCCATGGGGGAGGGGCAGTCATCAATAGGACAGTGCAGAGCGAGCGCTTCATAGGACGTAGCAGAATAGTCATGATCCAGGAGCAGCCACCGAGGACAGACCGCTACGCAAGCTTTACAGAGTTCGCCCTGAGTCGCTTGATGCCTCCGCTTCTGGACAGACTAGCATAGGGCAGCCATATTTGATCTTTGAGCAGCAAAGCCATCATACAGTTTCAATGCGCATAAAATGGGAGGAAAAAAAAAACAAAAATGAAAGTTTGTGATCTAATTTCCAATTCTGAAGCTGTTAAAAAGATATCTAAAAAAAACAAACAAAAAAAGTGACCAGTGTAGTTCAGCAGAAAATAAGAAAAACCATCCTGTGCCTGGCCTTCATCCTGGTCAGATAGAAACCCTCACGGTGGCAATGGTGGGGCCCAGCAACACTGCATATGATAAGACCCATCCGGAACTGAAAGGGGTCAGAAAAGAAGGATTCTGGGAGATTCTCTGCTAGTGTCTTGAACGTCCACCTTCAAATGCATGATGCTCTTCATGGGCTGCAAAAGTGACAATACTGGGGTCAAGAGCAAGTCCTCAAAGTCAGATAAAACTTGACCAGGCAAAGAGTTTAGATCCTATACTGATCCGGAGTTACAGCCTGTATTATACTCCAGAGCTGCACTCACTATTCTGCTGGTACAGTCACTGTGTACATACATTACTTATCCTGTATTATACTCCAGAGCTGCACTCACTATTCTGCTGGTACAGTCACTGTGTACATACATTACATTACTTATCCTGTATTATTCTCCAGAGCTGCGCTCACTATTCTGCTGGTGCGGTCACTATGTATATACATTACATTACATATCCTGTATTATACTCCAGAGCTGCGCTCACTATTCTGCTGGTACAGTCACTGTGTACATACATTACATTACTTATCCTGTATTATACTCCAGAGCTGCGCTCACTATTCTGCTGGTACAGTCACTGTGTACATACATTACAACAACCACCGATTAGATTCCCTAACCCTGCAGGACAGTCCCCCATCTATGCCCTGGCCCTTTAAGTAGCACATTGCAATGTCTCCATTTAGTCACGTTCAGGCCACTTTTACACCATGAAAGACAGACACTTACGCTTATAAAATACAGCTTTAAAAGTAGTGTTTGGCAGAAGTTCATAGATTTTTTCTAGGACTGTCGCTTCACCAACAACTGAGGCGTTTCCATTCCAGACCTGGACAACATCTTCACGGTCACGTACACTCACACTGACACCGATCACTTCATCCTCTAGGACGGGAAAGAAGAGACATTAGATGCAGGAAATCCAAAGCTTGCTATGACCGGTGAGGAGCGGGACTAGAACCACCTACCTGCAGCGCAGCGATCTGTAAACTGTTCACCAATGGTAGCTAGCAATAATTCCTTCCACACAAGGGCCTAGAAAAACAAACACACACACATATATATATATATATATATATATATATATATATATATATATATATATATATATATATATATATATATGTCATTCCTCCTCCTGACTTTAAACAATACAATATTAGTTCTGGCTACTGTCACACCAGGCTTTTCAGAAGGGTTGGAATATTTGTGATTTGGATGACCCATCCATAGGGTTGGGCGGGGACAAGGACCAGAACTGATCAGCCGGAAGCCATATACCAAGTACACTGTCAGAAGTGAATGGAGCTTTTTGTCCATACAGGGTGTATACTTGGCATATGGCTCCCGGTGGTCACAGCCACTGATGCAGGGTTTGGATGACCCCGACCAATCTGACACTGAAGACCTGTCCTGTGGATAAGTCATCAGTATCAATAATCTGCAGATCCTGAAATAAATCTATATACTGTCTGTGCTGGGAAAGCATCAGATGCAGAGGTTACGTGAAGCCATAAACCCCCTCCTCCTCCAAAAAAAAAAAGCCTCTATATAAGGGGATGACACACTAGCTTGCACTATCCCAGGGAATAAATGCAGCATATGATGCAGGCCGGTCTACTGGGATTTCCAGTGTGACAGGTTTCCTTTCACTGTGCCCAGCAGCAAGAAACCAGCTTGACATAGTGGATTTCTATTAATAGTAGGGATCCTGTCCAATATCGGATGAGGCGTATACCGTGCTCTCTTTTGGGACCTTCATCTTCCACACTCCCCCTTTAGCGTTACTTTCTTCTTCCCTGAAAGACAGGATGGAGATCATTGAGGAGAGTCACACAGGCTGTCAGACAGAGCCTGCGATCTACAGAAACCTCTCGGGTGTGTGTATAGGCCACACAAGGATTCGGTTCACAGCAGCCGGCGTGCCAAACGGCGCTTTACAGTAATAACCGCCCCTTTAAGTATCCCTACTTGTACTTACCATAGCGGCTTCCTCTCGCCCCTCATTAAGTGGTAGCTACATCTTAGAGGTAGGTTTGTCACTGGGGGGATATTGTTATAGACACTCCAGAAACTCTGCAAAAGAACGGGAAGGGCAAGTCAGAGGAGTCCAATAAGAAGGTGTGAGGACTGCAAGAAATCCAGACTGAACCTGCATCACTTATTAAAGGGGTACTCATTGTATAACCCAATTACATGTGGTAAGATAGAATCCACTTCAGAATTGGTGAATATCTGTCCATTACTGATCCTGGTGGTAAAAGGAGACCCTTTCAAATCTCCCCTCCCCCCCACCCTAGCTGCATGACATAGGTAGCTACAAGTAAGGCCCCATTCAAGTTTAAAGGGATTCTACAATTAAAAAAAAAATCACAATTTTTCTCGATCATACATAGGAATAGCCTTAAGAAAGGCTATTCTTCTCCCACCTTTAGATGTCTTCTCTGCGCCGCCGTTCTGTAGAAATCCCGGTTTTTGTCTGTATGCAGACGAGTTCTCTTGCAGCACTGGGGGAGGTCCCAATGCTGCGAGAGAAATCTCCAGCGTCGTCTCCATCTTCTTCAGGAACAGCCTCTCAGTCTTCTTCTGGAGATGGGTTCAAACTTCTAAGCCTCAGGTAGAGCCGAATGCGCATGCCTGGGCCACAAGAAAAGTGGCCACTTACACAGCAAGCTGGTGTAAGTGGCCATTTTCTTGTGGGCATGCACAGTCTGCTCTGCCCGAGGCCTAGAAGTTTGAACCCATCTCCAGAAGACTCACAGAGAGGCTGTTCCTGAAGAAGACGGAGGCGACGCTGGAGATTTCGCTAGCAGCATTGGGGACGCCCCCAGTGCTGCGAGAGAACTCATCTGCATACAGACGAAAACCGGGATTTTTACCTAACGGCGGAGCGGAGAAGACATCTAAAGGTAGGAGACGAATAGCCTTTCTTAAGGCTATTACTACATGTGATCAAGAAAAAAAAAAAAGAAAAAAAAAAAAAAAAGAAAGTGATTTGATTGATAGAATCCCTTTAAGTCAACTGCAGTTCCCTGGACATCCACGTGACCAGGAGAGGCACTGTGCAGCAAATACTTAGGGATTCAGCACCAAATCACAGCTTCAGCCCCTTCACTGTCCAGATGACCTGTGGGATCCTGATGACCATCGTGTATTCTTGCCACTGCTTTACAGCAGGGGTCAACAACCTTCAGCACTCTGACTGTTGTGAAACTGCATTTCCCAGCATGCGCCATTCACTTTCAGTAACTGGGAGTAGTGGTTTCACAACAGCCCGGGCACCAGAAGGTTGCTGAAGGTGAAGGGATCTCCAGGAGTCTTCACAGATAGTCCATAGACTAGGCAGGATTGTGCTGGGAGTTATTGGGATCTCCTGCTGCAGCGTTGCCCTGTCCGTGCCCTTTATGCCCTCCGCTCCCTTGTGCCCACCTCACCTGTATTGTTTGCACGGTGTAGATTTTCTTCAGGTTGGATTCGCATTCTGCTGCGGTTGTTCCGGGGAGAGACCTGTAGATAGAATACACAACATTAGATACGGCGCTGCGGTAATAGGAACGGCTACTCACTGCCTGGAGGGTCCCGGGAAATTATGGATTTGTAAAGAGTCATTTCTGCCCCTAAAATACAAGGGCCAAGTACAGTGTAAGCAGGATGTATGGGACGTCATTAGGTCCACCCATTGCAAAGGGAGACAACAGTTACACATTACCATAGATGCCCCATCTCAAGGGGGCGCCATAAGACATGACAAGTGATGTATTCTGTTCAATTGTGGGATCAGGGGAGATTGCACGCTATCGATTCGCAGAATAAGGAAGATATATTGCTGTTTAGCACAGCGGCCTAGCCATAGTTTGCCCCCTATATAGTGGAGCTCTAACATTGTTGCATGGTCTTATACAACAGAATGGAGCCGCAACGCAAAGCAACAATATTGACTCAATATTTTAGGATCTCAGATGGCAAACCCTTACCAAGATACAGACTAGGAGAACCCTGTGGTCACATGATCCTTCAGACAAGGCCTATAATTATCAGGACACATCACAATTCCGCCGACTGTATACTTTATAGTTGTCAGAGCCGTCGGGAGGGATCATGTGACGCGCCAAGTGACGGCAGAACAAGGAAGTGTTAACTATAGCGACAGGTTCCCTCCAAAACAGAATATTTTATACCCGGACGTTTCGCAAGTCACAAAGTCCTGTTAGACACTTGTAAGGAGGTAACAGGATCCAAGAAACTATAGAGACATCCCGTATAGATTACAGAAAAATAATTCTACAGACTAGATGCCAGCCGAGCGCCTTTATAACAGGGAAGGGCAGGCTATTGTTCTCAGGGATCAGCCATCCCAGGATAAAAGTGAAACCAGTCGGGAGCCAATACAGGAAAGGTTTAGGGGCAGATTTAATGGGGTTTTCAGGGACTTTTTGGAAGTCCTATCCTTAGGATTGTCATCAAGTGAAGTTAAGTGGAGCTCTGAGACAGGAACGGTCACCGCGTGCAGCTTACACTTTAGGGTAGACAAAGTTGTGCTCATTGGTCACATTGACAGCTCAGTCCCATTCAATTGGAGGGGCTGAGTTGCAATACCAAGCAAAGTGACTATACAAGTGTACTGCTTGGGCGAGCTGCAGCCAATTGGCCGGGGGCTCAGGTGTAGGACCCCGCTGATCTCTAACTGATGACCTATCCTTAGTGTAGGTCATCGATTATACAGCCTGGAAAACTCTGATAGGACAAACACCACGGGAAAAATCCCAGTGTTTTACAGTTAGAGTAAAGGTGGATGCGATTCTAGAAAATCCCATGTCCACTTTGTGGTTAAAAAATAAATAAATTGCAGTGTGGACACGCCATGATTTCCAAAACCACAGCATGTCAATTACACCAATGGAAACTCCAGCAGTTTCCCCATAGGTAGAATAGAAGCAGAGAGTCCACAGAGGAAACCTCTGCAAACTTTGTCTAAAGCGCAGATGCGTTGCCACCACGTTTTTTCCCGCAGCGCTTTTTTTCTTCCAAACACCCCGCGGGGCCTGAGCCTAAGACTGTTCTCATTGGTGTTGGAAGCTCCTTTGCAAGAGCATTTGTCCACAAGGTGCTGCACTTTTGCTTTTCTGCTACTAGGATGAAGCAAGACGTGTTCTTATATCTGGGTTAGAAACAAAAGTGGGGAAACACGGTGGCTCAGTGGTTAGCACTGCAGCCTTGCAGCGCTGAGTCCTGGGCTCGAATCCCACCAGGAACATCATCTGCAAGGAGTTTGTATGTTCTTCCCGTGTTTGCGTGGATTTCCTCCCATTCTACAAAGACATACTGATAGGAAACTAAGTATACATTGTGATCCCTATATGGGGCTCAATCTATATGGGGAAAAAAAACCTCAAAAAAAACAAAGACCTAGAAAGAAGAAGGGAAGGAGAACCTCTTGTATTCATAGTATGAAGGCCTATAAGTGGTAGTCAGTGGCCAAGGACATGGCACTAGAGGATTACCTGCCTCTATAGTAAGGAGTGGACTATGGATCTAGAGGTTCTTAGCCAAGGAGTTGAATGCCAGCAACTAAGAAAAGACGCCGATGCAGCAGAAGTGACTCGCTCCACCGCCAGGACTGAATGAATGGCACTACTATAGAGGACAAGGAAACTAGGAGGAGGGAGCCAGGAACCAAGGTCACCCAGCGGAGCGCCAAGGTCAGCATTTATAGAGGACCCGCCGGCAATCCTGACACGTCATATATTGTATATAGTGCTCGGCTTCATCCTCCCAGGGCTCTGGGCTGTTCTACTCAGTATTAATGGGATGGAAACAACCAGTTATCAAAGCACTGACCGGTCCGTCAATGTAAGGATATCACCATCACCAGTGACACTTCCAGGAGGAACAACAGAGTGATCCCACAACATTGCCCAGAACAAAAGCCAGAGGCCACACGTGTTTTAACTGTGCTTAAAAATAGTCCTAACTGGTTCACCTGCTCATAGAGGACAAGTATTTCTACACATTTGGGTGGAGAGCGTAGGGATGTGTCCTGACCCCTCTCGGGTGTTTTCACATTACTGCATTGTGACACTCCGGATGGGTTTAGCCGCAGTTTTTGGACAATGACATCTTGCACCGACCAGGTGTCACACGTGACTATCACAGTCAGAGCCCGGGCACACGAGTGATCTCCGGGCCGCCATTGATCTGTCATTACCCTCAGCTGGATGGCTGCCACTGGCAGGACGGTTATATTTAGGTGCAATCTATTTATACTTCATGGACCGGGAGACAGCGAGAGGTTTTCGGAAGGCTTATCCTTTAAGGAGTATACATCTTAGAGAGCCGTCAGGAGCTAGTAAGGACAACTGTAGGCCGTCTGCTACACCCAAAACTGGCAGATATTAATCTCATGTCTTGGGGCTTCTTAAGGAGGCCATCAGTGTATATATAATTGTGATTGGACTCCCATGAACCCCCCTAACAATCAGCAGTGACATGAGAGGCCACTGATCAATCTCCATTATATACAGTGTGGCATCTCCTGGTATACAGTTACTACAGACAGACAATAACTGGAGTCCTTAAAGGGGATTACAAAATGTTATGCTCCTTTAAAAGGAGACGTCTGCTTGGATCAACCATAGTCCATATAGCATCTTAGAGTATACAAATATCACAAAGTAGTTCCAGTTTAGAAGACCCATCACTAGTGAAGAGAATGGGGTCTTCAGTTCAGGACGTTCCCCTCTTGGTCAGAATGATAGAGTCTCACCATTGATGTGACTGGACATTGTAATGTTTGACCTCCGGTGGGACATACAATAGACCCCCAGACCACTGATCTCAGTACAAAGACAATTGGGAAGTAAATACCTAAGCCAGTCTCCTGATAAGAGTATATAGTGTATACCACCTGGGTCAATAGACACTGCTACTCCATCTAGAGCCAACATGTCTTGAGACCAGGTCATGGAGACTTTACCCATCTCCAGGGGATACTTCCAGATCTTGGAACTTCTGTGACCTGTTCTGCAAAAAGAATAGCTCTGGACTCCAAGACCCCACCAATAGGAAGGTGCTGAGCTCCACTGAAAATGATATAAGGAACGTGCCGATTGACAAGACTGCATTTTGGAGGTGTGAGTGATGGACAGTATATTGGCTATGCGGGTGTGACTACTGTGCACCCCTGTAAGTTGCCGCCTTTGTTACTTAGGTGACCTTTTATTTATATTATCCCCACCATGAATAAATTCTCCTTTTAAAGCCCCATTGTTACTGTCCTATTAACTGACACCCCAAAACTTGACAGCCTACACGTCCCTGTGGTGGTACGGCAGGGAAAACACTTGGGGTACATTCACATAGCCTAGATTAAGAATTGGAGGTCGACTTCAGCCTCATATTCCTATACACCTTCTATTCTGGCTTTCACACCCCTGGAATCACAGCAAGAGCAAACAGGACACTTTTTTGTCGGCAGCTGCAAATTTGGGGTGGAATTTGGCAGATTCTGAGGAAGACCCATCTCAAAAGTTGCAGCAAAATTCCACTTTGTGAACATGCCCTTATTGTAAGGATCCTTCACAGATTACCCAATAACTGATCAACTGACCCTGGGATTGGCCAAAGCTTAGAACCACATAACGCGGAGGCCCCATGTTGCAGAAACGCCACTTTTTTGTGTTTTTTTGAGCCAAAGCCAAGAATGGCTATAAAAAAAACTGCAACAACAAAAAAAGCCGCATTTCTGTAACATGAAACCTCAGCCTTAGTTCAGATGGAATTTGCAGCAGATTTTTTTTCTGTCCAGAATATGAGAGGCCATGAAGGACGCAGAGCTATCACTTATTAGGTTACCACATCTATTACGCCTTAGAGGGGAATATTTTATGTTTTTTTAGTTTGTTTTTTTAAGGCCACACCGCAGGCAGGCAGAGTCGCTGCTGGTGCATGTACAGTAGCAGGCGAGTATTAAATCTCATATACACGACGCAAAAAAAAAAAATCTGCAGGGCCACACTGTGGCTCAGTAGTTAGCACTGCAGCCTTGCAGCGCTGGAGTCCTGGGTTCGATTCCCACCAGGAACAACATCTGCAAGGAGTTTGTATGTTCTCCCTGTGTTTGCATGGATTTCCTCCCATTCTACAAAGACATGCTGATAGGAAAAAAATGTACATAAAAAAAAAAGTCTGCAGCAGAAAGCGGGTTGTGGAAGATGCAGCTTGTCAATGACTACTGCATATTTGGTCCAATGCAAAGTTTAAAACTTGTACAATCACAATGGAAAGTGACCCCTGAAATATGCAGCACACCCCAATCAGTATGGACGTGGACAGGCCCACCGCTGGATTTCTGCAAAAAAAAAAGTTGCATCCCTTGGCCTTAACTTTAAAGGCAAATTCCTGCTGAGAATAGCAGTTACATCACCAGCATAGGACAGGAGATAACTGACCACTAAACCCCCACCCAGTCCCCTGTGTGAACAGAGCAATAGTCCACATGAGTGACATTCACTGCTACAGGACTTGGGGTCAATCCTATAAAAGTGAACAGAAAAGTTACACAGGCATCGTAAGGCGCTATTCACACAGAGACCCTCAATCTCATCATGGGGTGATGGGCTCTGAACTGACCCCCTAGAAATAAGGAAAGATTCCACTAGCATTTGGATGAGGGAGTCTTTCATCAGGACACGTCATCAATGAGGTCAGTGGGGGTTCCATACCCAGCACCCCTGCAGATCCCAGATCAGTCCTCCTTCATGCGCGCCATTTATATCACACCAAGCACGCAACATACTCGCACTGGTCCTAGTCACATCTATAGGTGACAGCTGTAATGACATTGCGCGGCCGCTACGTGAGCAGTGACGCAGATCCTGGCATAGATAAGAGCACCACGGCCCCTATAGACAGCTGATGGGCAGGGGGCCCGGGCTATGGCCACCCCGCTCGCTTAGTAACACCTCACTGCAACCCCTCCAAGCCTCCATGATGACTGCCACACGTTAGCAATAGCGCCCCCCCTTAGATGACAGGCTCTTCCATCATACTATACCATGGGATACAATCACACATACAATCCTATCAGATTAAATACATTTTATGAACAGATTTCCAAATATTTTACCCCCCCCCCCCATTATAACAATGGCAGCCAGCAAGAATAAAATGCAAAGATAACATTGGAGAAGTGACTACTGCACCCAATAGGATCCCAAAAACTCAAGTCCCCAATGAGGGGGAAACTGGACCCAAAACCCGGCAGCTGCCATATATGGAGGGTGACAATGTAAATATCAACAGAGGGGGAGGGGGAGGCTGCAGCCATCATAGAGGGGAAGGTGGCAGTGTACACAGTGGGGGAGGGGCGGCAGCTGATGCCGGCACCGAGGGGGTTAATAATGAGGGGATCCGCACACCAGACAAGGCCCTCCCTCCCCCACTGCGCCCCCTCCGATCCCCCCCCCCTTCCTACCTGTCCAGCCAGAAGGTCCAGGGGGAGTGCAGCGGGATGCCCTCACTGTCCGGCTCCTGCGGCAGCTCCAGGCCGGTGAGCTCGGTCCGGTGATGGTTCAGGTGCAGCTGCTCGTCGCTCTCCGCCTTCAGCTGCCGCCGGTCCGGACCCGCGGGGAGCGCCATCTTCCTGTGGACTCGCCGCCTTAACGCCGCCCCCGCCAGCATCGTCACTAACTGCGCAGCTGCTGACTCACTCACCTGACGCGGCGGCGCACGGCTCTGCTGCTATAGCAACGGAACGCGTGACGTCACCGGCCGGCGCTTCCTTGATTGGAGGGGGGGGGATTGAATCTCGCTGGGTGATGGGCGGGGCGAGTGACGTCACTGCTGTGGATTGGTTTGCTTTAGGTGCTGGGGAATGGGCGTGACTAGAGTGGAGCTGCTCCTGGTAGGTGTGATGTCACAGGTAGGGGCGTGGCCTCTCAGAGGAGGGCGGAGTTTCGGCCATCACTGCTCTGTGCTGTGTAGAGGAAGCCGGAGCCGAGCACATGGAGCTGGAGAACAGAAAGCAGAGGGGATTGTAGCGTGGTAATGGAGGATGGAAGGGGAGAGGGAGGATTGTATTACATGAGACGGCATGTTGGATGAGGCTGAGGGGAGTGAGTGATGTAGTTACATGGGACTGCAAGTTGGCTGAGGGAAGCGAGTGATGTAGTTACATGGGACTGCACATTAGATTAGGCTGAGGGGAGAGAGTGATGTAGTTACATGGGACTGCACGTTGGATGAGGGAAGGAGTGATGTAGTTACATGGGATTGCATGTTGGATGAGGGGAGAGAGTGATGTAGTTACATGGGACTGCACGTTGGATGAGGCTGAGGGGAGAGAGTGATGTAGTTACATGGGACTGCACGTTCAATGAGGCTGAGGGGAGAGAGTGATGTAGTTACATGGGACTGCACGTTGGATGAGGCTGAGGGAAGGGGCGATGTAGTTACATGGGACTGCATGTTGGATGAGGGGAGAGAGTGATGTAGTTACATGGGACTGCACGTTGGATGAGGCTGAGGGGAGAGAGTGATGTAGTTACATGGGACTGTACGTTGGCTGAGGGGAGAGAGTGATGTAGTTACATGGGACTGCACGTTGGATGAGGCTGAGGGGAGAGAGTGATGTAGTTACATGGGACTGCACGTTGGAAGAGGCTGAGGGGAGAGAGTGATGTAGTTACATGGGACTGCATGTTGGATGAGGGGAGAGAGTGATGTAGTTACATAGGACTGCATGTTGGATGAGGCTGAGGGGAGAGAGTGATGTAGTTACATGGGACTGCACGTTGGAAGAGGCTGAGGGGAGAGAGTGATGTAGTTACATGGGACTGCATGTTGGATGAGGGGAGAGAGTGATGTAGTGACATAGGACTGCAAGTTGGCTGAGGGAAGCGAGTTATGTAGTTACATGGGACTGCAAGTTGGCTGAGGGAAGCGAGTGATGTAGTTACATGGGACTGCACGTTGGATGAGGCTGAGGGGGGAGTGATGTAGTTACATGGGACTGCACGTTGGATGAGGCTGAGGGGAGAGAGTGATGTAGTTACATGGGACTGCACGTTGGATGAGGCTGAGGGGGGAGTGATGTAGTTACATGGGCCTGCACGTTGGATGAGGCTGAGGGGGGGAGTGATGTAGTTACATGGGACTGCACGTTGGATGAGGCTGAGGGGGGAGTGATGTAGTTACATGGGCCTGCACGTTGGATGAGGCTGAGGGGGGAGTGATGTAGTTACATGGGCCTGCACGTTGGATGAGGCTGAGGGGAGAGAGTGATGTAGTTACATGGGCCTGCACGTTAGATTAGGCTGAGGGGGAAGAGAGTGATGTAGTTACATGGGACTGCACGTTGGATGAGGCTGAGGGGAGAGAGTGATGTAGTTACATGGGACTGCACGTTGGATGAGGCTGAGGGGGAAGTGATGTAGTTACATGGGCCTGCACGTTGGATGAGGCTGAGGGGAGAGAGTGATGTAGTTACATGGGACTGCACGTTGGATGAGGCTGAGGGAAGGAGTGATGTAGTTACATGGGACTGTACATTGGCTGAGGGAAGCCAGTGATGTAGTTACATGGGACTGCACGTTGGATGAGGCTGAGGGGGGAGTGATGTAGTTACATGGGACTGCACGTTGGATGAGGCTGAGGGGGGAGTGATGTAGTTACATGGGACTGCACGTTGGATGAGGCTGAGGGGGGAGTGATGTAGTTACATGGGCCTGCACGTTGGATGAGGCTGAGGGGAGAGAGTGATGTAGTTACATGGGCCTGCACGTTGGATGAGGCTGAGGGGGGAGTGATGTAGTTACATGGGCCTGCACGTTGGATGAGGCTGAGGGGAGAGAGTGATGTAGTTACATGGGCCTGCACGTTAGATTAGGCTGAGGGGGAAGTGATGTAGTTACATGGGCCTGCACGTTGGATGAGGCTGAGGGGAGAGAGTGATGTAGTTACATGGGACTGCACGTTGGATGAGGCTGAGGGGGAAGTGATGTAGTTACATGGGCCTGCACGTTGGATGAGGCTGAGGGGAGAGAGTGATGTAGTTACATGGGACTGCACGTTGGATGAGGCTGAGGGAAGGAGTGATGTAGTTACATGGGACTGTACGTTGGCTGAGGGAAGCCAGTGATGTAGTTACATGGGACTGCACGTTGGATGAGGCTGAGGGGGGAGTGATGTAGTTACATGGGACTGCACGTTGGATGAGGCTGAGGGGAGAGAGTGATGTAGTTACATGGGACTGCACGTTCAATGAGGCTGAGGGGAGAGAGTGATGTAGTTACATGGGACTGCATGTTGGATGAGGGGAGAGAGTGATGTAGTTACATGGGACTGCACGTTGGAAGAGGCTGAGGGGAGAGAGTGATGTAGTTACATGGGACTGCACGTTGGATGAGGCTGAGGGGAGAGAGTGATGTAGTTACATGGGACTGCATGTTGGATGAGGGGAGAGAGTGATGTAGTTACATAGGACTGCATGTTGGATGAGGCTGAGGGGAGAGAGTGATGTAGTGACATAGGACTGCAAGTTGGCTGAGGGAAGCGAGTGATGTAGTTACATGGGACTGCAAGTTGGCTGAGGGAAGCGAGTGATGTAGTTACATGGGACTGCACGTTGGATGAGGCTGAGGGGGGAGTGATGTAGTTACATGGGACTGCACGTTGGATGAGGCTGAGGGGAGAGAGTGATGTAGTTACATGGGACTGCACGTTGGATGAGGCTGAGGGGGGAGTGATGTAGTTACATGGGACTGCACGTTGGATGAGGCTGAGGGGGGAGTGATGTAGTTACATGGGACTGCTCGTTGGATGAGGCTGAGGGGGGAGTGATGTAGTTACATGGGCCTGCACGTTGGATGAGGCTGAGGGGGGAGTGATGTAGTTACATGGGCCTGCACGTTGGATGAGGCTGAGGGGGGAGTGATGTAGTTACATGGGCCTGCACGTTGGATGAGGCTGAGGGGGGAGTGATGTAGTTACATGGGCCTGCACGTTGGATGAGGCTGAGGGGGGAGTGATGTAGTTACATGGGCCTGCACGTTGGATGAGGCTGAGGGGAGAGAGTGATGTAGTTACATGGGACTGCACGTTGGATGAGGCTGAGGGGGGAGTGATGTAGTTACATGGGCCTGCACGTTGGATGAGGCTGAGGGGGGAGTGATGTAGTTACATGGGCCTGCACGTTGGATGAGGCTGAGGGGAGAGAGTGATGTAGTTACATGGGCCTGCACGTTAGATTAGGCTGAGGGGGAAGAGAGTGATGTAGTTACATGGGCCTGCACGTTGGATGAGGCTGAGGGGAGAGAGTGATGTAGTTACATGGGACTGCACGTTGGATGAGGCTGAGGGGGAAGTGATGTATTTACATGGGCCTGCACGTTGGATGAGGCTGAGGGGAGAGAGTGATGTAGTTACATGGGACTGCACGTTGGATGAGGCTGAGGGAAGGAGTGATGTAGTTACATGGGACTGTACGTTGGCTGAGGGAAGCCAGTGATGTAGTTACATGGGACTGCACGTTGGATGAGGCTGAGGGGGGAGTGATGTAGTTACATGGGGCTGCATGTTGGATGAGGCTGAGGGAAGGAGTGATGTAGTTACATGAGACTGCACATTGGATGAGGCTGAGGGGAGAGAGTGATGTAGTTACATGGGACTGCACGTTGGATGAGGCTGAGGGGAGAGAGTGATGTAGTTACATGGGACTGCATGTTGGATGAGGGGAGAGAGTGATGTAGTTACATAGGACTGCATGTTGGATGAGGCTGAGGGAAGCGAGTGATGTAGTTACATGGGACTGCAAGTTGGCTGAGGGAAGCGAGTGATGTAGTTACATGGGACTGCACATTGGATGAGGCTGAGGGGGGAGTGATGTAGTTACATGGGACTGCACGTTGGATGAGGCTGAGGGGGGAGTGATGTAGTTACATGGGACTGCACGTTGGATGAGGCTGAGGGGGGAGTGATGTAGTTACATGGGCCTGCACGTTGGATGAGGCTGAGGGGAGAGAGTGATGTAGTTACATGGGCCTGCACGTTGGATGAGGCTGAGGGGGGAGTGATGTAGTTACATGGGCCTGCACGTTGGATGAGGCTGAGGGGAGAGAGTGATGTAGTTACATGGGCCTGCACGTTAGATTAGGCTGAGGGGGAAGAGAGTGATGTAGTTACATGGGCCTGCACGTTGGATGAGGCTGAGGGGAGAGAGTGATGTAGTTACATGGGACTGCGTGTTGGATGAGGCTGAGGGGAGAGAGTGATGTAGTTACATGGGACTGCGTGTTGGATGAGGCTGAGGGGGGAGTGATGTAGTTACATGGGCCTGCACGTTGGATGAGGCTGAGGGGAGAGAGTGATGTAGTTACATGGGACTGCGTGTTGGATGAGGCTGAGGGGGGAGTGATGTAGTTACATGGGACTGCACGTTGGATGAGGCTGAGGGAAGCGAGTGATGTAGTTACATGGGACTGCACGTTGGATGAGGCTGAGGGGAGAGAGTGATGTAGTTACATGGGACTGCGTGTTGGATGAGGCTGAGGGGGGAGTGATGTAGTTACATGGGACTGCACGTTGGATGAGGCTGAGGGAAGCGAGTGATGTAGTTACATGGGACTGCGTGTTCAATAAGGCTGAGGGGGAAGAGAGTGATGTAGTTACATGGGACTGCACGTTGGATGAGGCTGAGGGGGGAGTGATGTAGTGACATAGGACTGCAAGTTGGCTGAGGGAAGCGAGTGATGTAGTTACATGGGACTGCACGTTGGATGAGGCTGAGGGAAGGAGCGATGTAGTTACATGGGACTGCACGTTCAATGAGGCTGAGGGAAGGAGCGATGTAGTTACATGGGACTGCACGTTCAATGAGGCTGAGGGAAGGAGCGATGTAGTTACATGGGACTGCACGTTGGATGAGGCTGAGGGGGGAGTGATGTAGTTACATGGGACTGCACGTTGGATGAGGCTGAGGGGAGAGAGTGATGTAGTTACATGGGACTGCACGTTGGATGAGGCTGAGGGAAGGGGCGATGTAGTTACATGGGACTGCATGTTGGATGAGGGGAGAGAGTGATGTAGTTACATGGGACTGTACGTTGGATGAGGCTGAGGGGAGAGAGTGATGTAGTTACATGGGACTGCACGTTGGATGAGGCTGAGGGGAGAGAGTGATGTAGTTACATGGGACTGCACGTTCAATGAGGCTGAGGGGAGAGAGTGATGTAGTTACATGGGACTGCACGTTGGATGAGGCTGAGGGAAGGGGCGATGTAGTTACATGGGACTGCATGTTGGATGAGGGGAGAGAGTGATGTAGTTACATGGGACTGCACGTTGGATGAGGCTGAGGGGAGAGAGTGATGTAGTTACATGGGACTGTACGTTGGCTGAGGGGAGAGAGTGATGTAGTTACATGGGACTGCACGTTGGATGAGGCTGAGGGGAGAGAGTGATGTAGTTACATGGGACTGCACGTTGGAAGAGGCTGAGGGGAGAGAGTGATGTAGTTACATGGGACTGCATGTTGGATGAGGGGAGAGAGTGATGTAGTTACATAGGACTGCATGTTGGATGAGGCTGAGGGGAGAGAGTGATGTAGTGACATAGGACTGCAAGTTGGCTGAGGGAAGCGAGTGATGTAGTTACATGGGACTGCACGTTGGATGAGGCTGAGGGGGGAGTGATGTAGTTACATGGGACTGCACGTTGGATGAGGCTGAGGGGAGAGAGTGATGTAGTTACATGGGCCTGCACGTTGGATGAGGGAAGGAGTGATGTAGTTACATGGGATTGCATGTTGGATGAGGGGAGAGAGTGATGTAGTTACATGGGACTGCACGTTGGATGAGGCTGAGGGGAGAGAGTGATGTAGTTACATGGGACTGCACGTTCAATGAGGCTGAGGGGAGAGAGTGATGTAGTTACATGGGACTGCACGTTGGATGAGGCTGAGGGAAGGGGCGATGTAGTTACATGGGACTGCATGTTGGATGAGGGGAGAGAGTGATGTAGTTACATGGGACTGCACGTTGGATGAGGCTGAGGGGAGAGAGTGATGTAGTTACATGGGACTGTACGTTGGCTGAGGGGAGAGAGTGATGTAGTTACATGGGACTGCACGTTGGATGAGGCTGAGGGGAGAGAGTGATGTAGTTACATGGGACTGCACGTTGGAAGAGGCTGAGGGGAGAGAGTGATGTAGTTACATGGGACTGCATGTTGGATGAGGGGAGAGAGTGATGTAGTTACATAGGACTGCATGTTGGATGAGGCTGAGGGGAGAGAGTGATGTAGTTACATGGGACTGCACGTTGGAAGAGGCTGAGGGGAGAGAGTGATGTAGTTACATGGGACTGCACGTTGGATGAGGCTGAGGGGGGAGTGATGTAGTTACATGGGACTGCACGTTGGATGAGGCTGAGGGGGAAGTGATGTAGTTACATGGGCCTGCACGTTGGATGAGGCTGAGGGGAGAGAGTGATGTAGTTACATGGGACTGCACGTTGGATGAGGCTGAGGGAAGGAGTGATGTAGTTACATGGGACTGCACGTTGGATGAGGCTGAGGGGGGAGTGATGTAGTTACATGGGGCTGCATGTTGGATGAGGCTGAGGGAAGGAGTGATGTAGTTACATGGGACTGCACATTGGATGAGGCTGAGGGGAGAGAGTGATGTAGTTACATGGGACTGCACGTTGGATGAGGCTGAGGGGAGAGAGTGATGTAGTTACATGGGACTGCATGTTGGATGAGGGGAGAGAGTGATGTAGTTACATAGGACTGCATGTTGGATGAGGCTGAGGGAAGCGAGTGATGTAGTTACATGGGACTGCAAGTTGGCTGAGGGAAGCGAGTGATGTAGTTACATGGGACTGCACATTGGATGAGGCTGAGGGGGGAGTGATGTAGTTACATGGGACTGCACGTTGGATGAGGCTGAGGGGGGAGTGATGTAGTTACATGGGACTGCACGTTGGATGAGGCTGAGGGGGGAGTGATGTAGTTACATGGGCCTGCACGTTGGATGAGGCTGAGGGGAGAGAGTGATGTAGTTACATGGGCCTGCACGTTGGATGAGGCTGAGGGGGGAGTGATGTAGTTACATGGGCCTGCACGTTGGATGAGGCTGAGGGGAGAGAGTGATGTAGTTACATGGGCCTGCACGTTAGATTAGGCTGAGGGGGAAGAGAGTGATGTAGTTACATGGGCCTGCACGTTGGATGAGGCTGAGGGGAGAGAGTGATGTAGTTACATGGGACTGCACGTTGGATGAGGCTGAGGGGGAAGTGATGTAGTTACATGGGCCTGCACGTTGGATGAGGCTGAGGGGAGAGAGTGATGTAGTTACATGGGACTGCACGTTGGATGAGGCTGAGGGAAGGAGTGATGTAGTTACATGGGACTGTACATTGGCTGAGGGAAGCCAGTGATGTAGTTACATGGGACTGCACGTTGGATGAGGCTGAGGGGGGAGTGATGTAGTTACATGGGACTGCACGTTGGATGAGGCTGAGGGGGGAGTGATGTAGTTACATGGGACTGCACGTTGGATGAGGCTGAGGGGGGAGTGATGTAGTTACATGGGCCTGCACGTTGGATGAGGCTGAGGGGAGAGAGTGATGTAGTTACATGGGCCTGCACGTTGGATGAGGCTGAGGGGGGAGTGATGTAGTTACATGGGCCTGCACGTTGGATGAGGCTGAGGGAAGGAGTGATGTAGTTACATGGGCCTGCACGTTAGATTAGGCTGAGGGGGAAGTGATGTAGTTACATGGGCCTGCACGTTGGATGAGGCTGAGGGGAGAGAGTGATGTAGTTACATGGGACTGCACGTTGGATGAGGCTGAGGGGGAAGTGATGTAGTTACATGGGCCTGCACGTTGGATGAGGCTGAGGGAAGGAGTGATGTAGTTACATGGGACTGTACGTTGGCTGAGGGAAGCCAGTGATGTAGTTACATGGGACTGCACGTTGGATGAGGCTGAGGGGGGAGTGATGTAGTTACATGGGACTGCACGTTGGATGAGGCTGAGGGGAGAGAGTGATGTAGTTACATGGGACTGCACGTTCAATGAGGCTGAGGGGAGAGAGTGATGTAGTTACATGGGACTGCATGTTGGATGAGGGGAGAGAGTGATGTAGTTACATGGGACTGCACGTTGGAAGAGGCTGAGGGGAGAGAGTGATGTAGTTACATGGGACTGCACGTTGGATGAGGCTGAGGGGAGAGAGTGATGTAGTTACATGGGACTGCATGTTGGATGAGGGGAGAGAGTGATGTAGTTACATAGGACTGCATGTTGGATGAGGCTGAGGGGAGAGAGTGATGTAGTGACATAGGACTGCAAGTTGGCTGAGGGAAGCGAGTGATGTAGTTACATGGGACTGCAAGTTGGCTGAGGGAAGCGAGTGATGTAGTTACATGGGACTGCACGTTGGATGAGGCTGAGGGGGGAGTGATGTAGTTACATGGGACTGCACGTTGGATGAGGCTGAGGGGAGAGAGTGATGTAGTTACATGGGACTGCACGTTGGATGAGGCTGAGGGGGGAGTGATGTAGTTACATGGGACTGCACGTTGGATGAGGCTGAGGGGGGAGTGATGTAGTTACATGGGACTGCTCGTTGGATGAGGCTGAGGGGGGAGTGATGTAGTTACATGGGCCTGCACGTTGGATGAGGCTGAGGGGGGAGTGATGTAGTTACATGGGCCTGCACGTTGGATGAGGCTGAGGGGGGAGTGATGTAGTTACATGGGCCTGCACGTTGGATGAGGCTGAGGGGGGAGTGATGTAGTTACATGGGCCTGCACGTTGGATGAGGCTGAGGGGGGAGTGATGTAGTTACATGGGCCTGCACGTTGGATGAGGCTGAGGGGAGAGAGTGATGTAGTTACATGGGACTGCACGTTGGATGAGGCTGAGGGGGGAGTGATGTAGTTACATGGGCCTGCACGTTGGATGAGGCTGAGGGGGGAGTGATGTAGTTACATGGGCCTGCACGTTGGATGAGGCTGAGGGGAGAGAGTGATGTAGTTACATGGGCCTGCACGTTAGATTAGGCTGAGGGGGAAGAGAGTGATGTAGTTACATGGGCCTGCACGTTGGATGAGGCTGAGGGGAGAGAGTGATGTAGTTACATGGGACTGCACGTTGGATGAGGCTGAGGGGGAAGTGATGTATTTACATGGGCCTGCACGTTGGATGAGGCTGAGGGGAGAGAGTGATGTAGTTACATGGGACTGCACGTTGGATGAGGCTGAGGGAAGGAGTGATGTAGTTACATGGGACTGTACGTTGGCTGAGGGAAGCCAGTGATGTAGTTACATGGGACTGCACGTTGGATGAGGCTGAGGGGGGAATGATGTAGTTACATGGGGCTGCATGTTGGATGAGGCTGAGGGAAGGAGTGATGTAGTTACATGGGACTGCACATTGGATGAGGCTGAGGGGGGGAGTGAGTTAGTTACATGCGGCTGCACGTTGGGTAAGGCTGGGGGGGTGAGTTATGTAGTTACACGGGACTGCATGTTGGATGAGGCTGAAAAGAGAGGGAAGTTTTATATCTGACTGTATCCCGGAGGGTCTGGGGGATTGGATTGATGTTTAGGGTGGTATAGGAGTCGTTGGCATGGAGGGAGATGGGGTTCTTTGGGTGTTTCTGGCATTTAAGGGGGAGCAGGAGATCTTTGGGGGTACTGCCGCATCTAAGGGGGAGGGCAGTGGCGTGCACAGTATTTCATGCTCAGCAGTGTCCCCCCCCCACACACACACAGTATTACATGCCCAGCAGTGTCCCCCCCACACACACACACAGTATTATATGCCCAGCAGTGTCCCCCCACAGTATTACATGCCCAGCAGTGCCCCCCCACAGTATTACATGCCCAGCAGTGCCCCCCCACAGTATTTCATGCCCAGCAGTGCCCCCCCACAGTATTTCATGCCCAGCAGTGCCCCCCCACAGTATTTCATGCCCAGCAGTGTCCCCCCACAGTATTACATGCCCAGCAGTGCCCCCCCACAGTATTTCATGCCCAGCAGTGTCCCCCCCACACACACACACACAGTATTACATGCCCAGCAGTGTCCCCCCCCCCCACACACACACACAGTATTACATGCCCAGCAGTGTCCCCCCACACACACACACAGTATTACATGCCCAGCAGTGTCCCCCCCCCCCCACACACACACACAGTATTTCATGCCCAGCAGTGTCCCCCCCCCCCCCACACACAGTATTACATGCCCAGCAGTGTCCCCCCCCCCCCCCCCACACACACAGTATTTCATGCCCAGCAGTGTCCCCCACACACACACAGTATTTCATGCCCAGCAGTGTCCCCCCCCACACACACACACAGTATTACATGCCCAGCAGTGTCCCCCCCACACACACACACACACAGTATTACATGCCCAGCAGTGTCCCCCACACACACACACACACACAGTATTACATGCCCAGCAGTGTCCCCCACACACACACACACACACAGTATTACATGCCCAGCAGTGTCCCCCCCACACACACACACACAGTATTTCATGCCCAGCAGTGTCCCCCCCCCCACACACACACAGTATTTTATGCCCAGCAGTGTCCCCCACACACACACACACACACACACACAGTATTTCATGCCCAGCAGTGTCCCCCCCCCCACACACACACAGTATTTCATGCCCAGCAGTGTCCCCCCCCCCCACACACACAGTATTACATGCCCAGCAGTGTCCCCCACACACACACACAGTATTACATGCCCAGCAGTGTCCCCCCCCCCCACACACACACAGTATTTCATGCCCAGCAGTGTCCCCCCCACACACACACACACACAGTATTTCATGCCCAGCAGTGTCCCCCCCCCCCCACACACACAGTATTACATGCCCAGCAGTGTCCCCCCACACACACACACAGTATTTCATGCCCAGCAGTGTCCCCCCCACACACACACAGTATTACATGCCCAGCAGTGTCCCCCCCACACACACACACAGTATTTCATGCCCAGCAGTGTCCCCCCCCCACACACACACACACACAGTATTTCATGCCCAGCAGTGTCCCCCCCCCCCCCACACACACACACAGTATTTCATGCCCAGCAGTGTCCCCCCCCCCCCCACACACACACACAGTATTTCATGCCCAGCAGTGTCCCCCCCCCCACACACACACAGTATTACATGCCCAGCAGTGTCCCCCCCACACACACACACAGTATTTCATGCCCAGCAGTGTCCCCCCCCACAGTATTATATGCCCAGCAGTGCCCCCCCACAGTATAGCAAGCCCAGCAGTGCTCCCCCATACAGTATAACATGCCCATGCTGCGACCTGTGTCCTCGTTTGGAGGTCCCTGGGGTGCGTTTACTATATGGAGGTCTTCCCATAGATAATTAATATTTTTGTACTATGATAATTCTATGTTGTATTTGCACTCTAAAAATGATGGATATTGTATATATCCTTATATGTATGCAATGAGAGTGTCATTTACTTACTAATATATGGTATTATCTCCATTGGGCCTCCGTTTTTTGTATGGTTGTACCACCTCATTATCTCTTTTCTTATATATGTTTTAACATGTATTTAAATAAAGTCTGATATATTTTTGTTAAACATTTTTTGTGGCATTGCGCTTTTTTAGCATAGTGTTTCAAGATAGAAAGAAGGTAGTATGACTATAGCCTGATATAAATGGTGTCTCTTTGTATTAATATTCCCCCAATATCCTCTGATACCCCCATGATATAACCAATCCCCCCAATGTGCTCTAAGACCATCAATGTCACCTGCTGCCACCATGGTTTTATACCCTCCTGTAATGTAACCTGATTCCCCCAATAATATAATCCCCCACAATGTCCCCTTATTATAACCCCCCCGATGTGTGAATATTATACTCACCTCCGCCATCCCGCGGTGACGCTGCTTCTTCTTCCAGATTGTGAGCCACATACAAGGTACCGGGAGTTCTGAGAGGACATGAGTGACCCGACACGGGGGCACAAGACAGTGATTATTCCACCACCTGCACCAGGACACGTAACTTGTCTGTTTTCCTCGCACCTTGTAGACCGCAGGGTACTTTTAACCTATATATCAGAGTGGTAGGGCAGGAGGCCTATGGCTTCCTGCTCTACCGGAGGCTCAGAATCACATCGGTGGAACCTTTTATCACTGTCTTTGCAAACCTGCCAAATATTTAACAAGTAGATCAACAGAACTGGGGAGAAGCGGCTTCATCCCACCCCTACAGGTGACTCTATAGGCCGTTTTTGGCGGTGTCAGGATCACCACTTCCACCCAGGGATCTCCAAATAAGTGCAGTGTCTCTGCTGTCTTTGCCTCTGGTCTTCAACCCACGGCCTACAAGCTGGTCTCTTACGTTACAAGGACAAACCCAGGTTTGTCCTCCAGGTTCCAGGCCAACTCAGTCTCTTGATAAGATGACGTCTTCCATGTTGTTGAGGGTTCACAACTGGATCTGTGCTGTACCCATCCCAACTAGCAACATGGACTCTTTTCCATTTTTCTGTCTGCAACATTGTCTAGCCTCTCCAATGGTAGTTCTGTGGCTCAGCCCCCTTGTCTACGTACTGGACCCTACTCGGTTACTTTATACTTTTTTTTATAATGCTTACATTGGACGTGACTAGAAAGAAATAATAATAATTGTGGCTCCTGCTGGGTTGTCGATATAATTGGGTGATGGTTCTGCTGCGGATTGTGTCCTCTGGGAGGTAGAACGCCGAGCATGTACTGGGAGATGGTAATAATTGACCCCCCGGGTCTGAAGCCTCCATGATATGTGCAGTGTGTGTGTGTGTGTAACAAAGAATGGACTGAATGAGACACGTGCGGCACCACAGCATCACACAAACCCCTGACAGATGCACTCCATGAAGATTATATGAAAGTCTGCTCTGTCACTTTAAGCCGTCAGCATAGAATCGGTGCAGAATATGGATAATAACATTCCTATGGGGTCTGACAGATGTAGCAGTGCTGACTACTGAGTCCCCGCTATGTGAGGCTAGGGATAATGCATGCTCAAAACACTCTGACTATAGATAATATTAGATAAGGAGTATACGGAGCCCAAGACAAGACTAAGAAGCATCCAAAGACCAGGCTAAACAGAGCCCTAGGTCAGAACTAGATACAGCCCAAGACAGGACTAGACCCAATACAGGACAAGGCCAGACACAGCCCAAGGATAGGTCTAGACATGGCCCAAAAGCAGGCTACACCAGGCCAATACAGGACTAGATACAGTCCAAGACAGGACTAGACACAATCTAGGACAGGGTCAGAGACAGCCCAAGAATAGGTCTAGATACAGTCCAAGACAGGACTAGATACAGCCCAAGACAGGACTAGACACAATCTAGGACAGGGTCAGAGACAGCCCAAGAATAGGTCTAGACACGGCCCAATACAGGACTAGATACAGCCCAAGACAGGACAAGGTCAGACACAGCCGAAGACTAGGACTAGATACAGTCCAAGGACAGGACTAGACTCAATCCAGGACAAGGTCAGACACAGCCCAAGACCAGGACTAGATACAGTCCAAGACAGGACTAGAACCGATCCAGGACAGGGTCAGACACAGCCCAATAATAGGTCTAGACACAGCCCAAGACCAGGCTACACACAGCCCAATACAGGACTAGATACAGCCCAAGGACAGGAATAGACACAATCCAGGACAAGGCCAGACACAACCCAAGACCAGGACTGAACACAATCCAAGACAGGCGAGGACTTCAGCGAAGACTAGGACCAGATCAGGACAACCAAGAACTTCCATCATATTAAACCTCAAAGAGAACACAAAACAAAACAGCACCGAGCAAAAACCGATGATAGTGTAGTAATTTTTAAAATATGGTTGGTACAAAAAAAGTATAAAAAGTAATATCTATTTAGACCCGCTGGCCTATCACCTGTTCAGGTTGTGAAACTGACGTGCACAACCACGTGTAAGGGAACATTCACACAGAGTAACGCCGAACGTGTATCACAGCCGTACACGCCAGCGCTACGGCAGGCTGCCGAACACTTCCCTTTAACTTCAATGGGAGCGCTTGTAATGGGTTCAGTCTGTAAAGAAAGAATAAATAATTGAGTTATCAGCTGCTAAAATGTGTATACATTTTTTTGGGACACCCTGTATATGCGCGCGCATATATATGCGAGCGCATATATATACGAGACCCTGTATATGTGCACGTATATCTTTGGGACACCCGCGCCCATGTGCGCGCGCGTTTTTTTTGGACACCCTGTATTTGCGAGCGCATATATATGCGTATTTAGCAAAAAAACAAAATTCAGATTAATGCGCTCCCCATGATTGAAAACCAAAAAAAAAAAAAAAAAAAGTCTAACAATATTAAAATCGTGATAAGCCGAATGGCTTTATAATGGTGAGTATAGGAGTTGGCTGCACACCCTAGTTGACCGACTGGCTGGAAACGTACAATCGGTAGGAGACTATAAGAACAAAAGAAAAAACCTGGTGGCGCACACCAACAAACGTATATACTTTTTTTGAATTTATTAGGATAACGCGTTTCGGGGCTATACCCCTTCGTCAGATCCACAGTAAGCTGACAGTCTGATATTCAACTAGACTCCTTAAACAACAGTACATGCCGAGTGTAGTATGTACAGACCGTTAGGCATACACCATGGTGCATGCCTAACGTTCTGTACATACGACACTCCCCATGTACTGTTGTTTAAGGAGACTAGTTGAATATCAGACTGTCAGCTTACTGTGAATTCGCATATATATGCGCTCGCATATATATCTCAGACCGATTCTGGCTCTGACCTCTCATACTGATTCCGGTTCTGACCTTTCATACTGCTTCTGGCTCTGACCTCTCAGTCTGATTCTGGCTCTGACCTCTCATACTGATTCTGGCTCTGACCTCTCAGAATGATTCTGGCTCTGACCTCTCAGTCTGATTCCGGCTCTGACCTCTCATACTAATTCTTGCTCTGACCTCTCAGACTGATTCTGGCTCTGACCTCTCATACTGATTCTGACTCTGACCTCTCAGAATGATTCTGGCTCTGACCTCTCAGTCTGATTCCGGCTCTGACGTCTCATACTGCTTCTGGCTCTGACCTCTCAGACTGATTCTGGCTCTGACCTCTCATACTAATTCTGGCTCTGACCTCTCATACTGATTCTGGCTCTGACCTCTCAGTCTGATTCTGGCTCTTACCTCTCATACTGCTTCTGGCTCTGACCTTTCATACTGCTTCTGGCTCTGTCCTCTCAGTCTGATACTGGCACTGATCTCTCATACTGATTCTGGCTCTGACCTCTCATACTGATTCCAGTTCTGACCTTTCATACTACTTCTGGCTTTGACCTCTCAGACTGCTTCTGGCTCTGACGTCTCATACTGCTTCTGGCTCTGACCTTTCGTACTTCTTCTGGCTCTGTCCTCTCATACTGATTCTGGCTCTGACCTCTCATACTGATTCTGGCTCTGACCTCTCATACTGATTCTGGCTCTGACCTCTCATACTGATTCTGGCTCTGACCTCTCATACTGATTCTGGCTCTGACCTCTCATACTGATTCTGGCTCTGACCTCTCAGTCTGATTCTGGCTCTGACCTCTCAGACTGATTCTGGCTCTGACCTCTCAGACTGATTCTGGCTCTGACCTCTCAGTCTGATTCCGGCTCTGACTAATCAGACTGATTCTGGTTCTGACCTCTCAGACTGCTTCTGGCTCTGATGTCTCATACTGCTTCTGGCTCTGACCTCTCAGTCTGATTCTGGCTCTTACCTCTCATACTGCTTCTGGCTCTGACCTTTCATACTGCTTCTGGCTCTGTCCTCTCAGTCTGATACTGGCACTGATCTCTCATACTGATTCTGGCTCTGACCTCTCATACTGATTCCAGTTCTGACCTTTCATACTACTTCTGGCTTTGACCTCTCAGACTGCTTCTGGCTCTGACGTCTCATACTGCTTCTGGCTCTGACCTTTCGTACTTCTTCTGGCTCTGTCCTCTCATACTGATTCTGGCTCTGACCTCTCATACTGATTCTGGCTCTGACCTCTCATACTGATTCTGGCTCTGACCTCTCATACTGATTCTGGCTCTGACCTCTCATACTGATTCTGGCTCTGACCTCTCATACTGATTCTGGCTCTGACCTCTCAGTCTGATTCTGGCTCTGACCTCTCAGACTGATTCTGGCTCTGACCTCTCAGACTGATTCTGGCTCTGACCTCTCAGTCTGATTCCGGCTCTGACTAATCAGACTGATTCTGGTTCTGACCTCTCAGACTGCTTCTGGCTCTGATGTCTCATACTGCTTCTGGCTCTGACCTCTCATACTGATTCCGGCTCTGACCATTCATACTGCTTCTGGCTCTGACCTCTCATACTGATTCTGGCACTGATCTCTCATACTGATTCTGGCTCTGACCTCTCATACTGATTCCAGTTCTGACCTTTCATACTACTTCTGGCTCTGACCTCTCAAACTGATTCTGGCTCTGACCTCTCAGACTGATTTTGGCTCTGACCTCTCAGACTGATTCTGGCTCTGACCTCTCAGACTGATTCTGGCTCTGACCTCTCAGTCTGATTCCGGCTCTGACCTCTCATACTGATTCTGGCTCTGACCTCTCATACTGATTCTGGCTCTAACCTCTCATACCGAATCTGGCTCTGACCTCTCAGACTGATTTTGGCTCTGACCTCTCATACTGATTCTGGTTCTGACCTCTCAGACTGATTCTGGCTCTGACCTCTCAGACTGATTCTGGCTCTGACCTCTCAGACTGATTCTGGCTCTGACCTCTCAGACTGATTCTGGCTCTGACCTCTCAGACCGATTCTGGCTCTGACGTCTCAGACCGATTCTGGCTCTAAATTCTCAGACCGATTCTGGCTCTGACCTCTCAGACCGATTCTGGCTCTGACCTCTCATACTGATTCCGGCTCTGACCTTTCATACTGCTTCTGACTCTTACCTCTCATACTGATTCTGGCACTGATCTCTCATACTGATTCTGGCACTGATCTCTCATACTGATTCTGGCTCTAACCTCTCAGACTGATTCCAGTTCTGACCTTTCATACTACTTCTGGCTCTGACCTCTCAGACTGATTCTGGCTCTGACCTCTCAGACTGATTCTGGCACTGACCTCTCAGACTGATTCTGGCTCTGACCTCTCAGACTGATTCTGGCTCTGACCTCTCAAACTGATTCTGGCTCTGACCTCTCAGACTGATTTTGGCTCTGACTTCTCAGACTACTTCTGGCTCTTACCTCTCAGACTGATTCTGGCTCTGACCTCTCAGACTGCTTCTGGCTCTGACATCTCATACTTCTGGCTCTGACCTCTCAGACTGATTTTGGCTCTGACTTCTCAGACTGCTTCTGGCTCTGACCTCTCAGACTATTTCTGGCTCTGACCTCTCATACTGAATCCATTTCTGACCTTTCATACTACTTCTGGCTCTGACCTCTCAGACTGATTGTGGATCTGACCTCTCAGACTGATTCTGGTTCTGACCTCACAAACTGATTCTGGCTCTGACCTCTCATACTGATTCTCGCTCTGACCTA